>NC_141036.1:1665000-1702500 GCF_052040795.2 Danio rerio | reverse complement strand
CTCCGGACATGCGAGCCATAGCACAGGCTGACCTGATCGTCACGACACCAGAGAAGTGGGATGGAGTGAGCCGCAGCTGGCAGAACCGCAGCTATGTGCAGAAAGTGGCCATTCTCATCATTGACGAGATCCATCTTCTGGGTAAAGCGTCTGACAAAACACCACTAAAACTGCCTTCCCACTGCACAAACGACAAGCCACAGACTGGAAGTCGCTAGCTGTTTGTTTTTAAATGTCTGACAGTTTTTAAATGTTATTTCTGTTATTTTTAAGTTTAATATTGGTTTCATTTTACCTTTATTATACAAATTTGACAATTTTTTGATTTGCTGGTAATAAAAAAATAGTATTGATAGTTTTTAAATGTCCTATCTGCCATTTTTAAGTTAAATATTGGTTCCATTTTACCTTTATGATGCAAATTCGATAATTTATTTTAATGTATTGCTAATAAAAAAAATTGTATTGATACAGTTTTTAATGTCATCTACCATTTTCAAGTCATATGTTGGTTACAATTTACCTTATATGTAAATTTGACCGTTTTTTATTGTATTACTAATAAAATAAATAGTGTTGATACAGTTTTTAATGCCATATCTGCTGTTTTTAATTAAATGTTGCTTGCATTTGACCTTTATGATGCAAATTTGACCATTTTTGATGTAAAAGTTTTGTTTTTTACAGTTTTTAATTGTAATATCTGTCTTTTGTAGGTCTAATAATGGTCCCATTTTACCTTTAAAATTTAAAATTTGACTATTTTCGGTGAAATAAATAGTATTGATGGTTTTTAAATGTCATATCTGCCATTTTTAAGTCTAATATTGATTTGATTTTAAATATATTGCTAATAAAAGAAATAATGTTGATGCAGTTTTTAAATGTAATATCTGCCTTTTTTAAATCAAATATTGGGGCAAAATTTTTGCCATTTTTGATGTATTGTCAATAAAATAAATAGCACTGATAGCTTTTAAATGTCATATCTGGCCTTTTTAAGTCTAATATTGATTCCATTTTACCTTTGTGATGCAAATTTGACCATTTTTGATGTATTGCTGTCAAAGAAATGGTATTGCTACAGTATTTACTTTTTGTTTGGCTTCACAGGTGAAGACCGAGGGCCGGTTCTTGAAGTCATTGTGTCCAGAACCAACTTTATTTCATCGCACACCTCAAAAACGGTCAGAGTAGTAGGACTGTCCACCGCGCTGGCTAATGCACGAGATCTAGCCGACTGGCTGGGCATCGGACAGGTTAGAAAGACCACTGCGATATACAACCTGCAATATTTTACAATTGAACATGTTTTTGATCAAACAAATGTTTTTCTTTATATATATATATATATATATATATATATATATATATATATATATATATATATATATATATATATATATATATATATATACATAATATTATATTATATTAATATGAAGAGTTTAGACGCAAAAATCTCTAAATGCCATCTGAGATTTTTCTGTAAAATGAGCATTTTATCATGTTCCTGTGTGTATGTTCAGTAACATTAGTTTTGTGGCAAAGAATAAGTCCTTTATCTGGTCTTTAAAGTTTAATATCTCAACATAAACAAAAGAGGCTGAGAAAAAAAAAAAATTCAATGGAAATTTTAGACGGCACTTAGAGGTTTTTGCATCTGAACTCTTCATATATTATTTATAAGTGCGTGTCTAGGTTATGATATGTAATTTTTTGTAACTGTCCAATGCAGCCCTTTTTGTTCCTGGTTGGTAGAAAGATAGATAGATAGATAGATAGATAGATAGATAGATAGATAGATAGATAGATGGATGGATGGATGGATGGATGGATGGATGGATGGATGGATGGATGGATGGATGGATGGATGGATGGATGGAGGGAGGGAGGGAGGGAGGGAGGGAGGGAGGGAGGGAGGGAGGGAGGGACGGACGGACGGACGGACGGACGGACGGACGGACGGACGGACGGACGGACGGACGGACGGACGGACGGACGGACGGACAGACAGATAGATAGATAGATAGATACTGTAGATAGATAGATAGACAGACAGACAGACAGACAGAGAGACAGGCAGGCAGGCAGATAGGTAGGTAGGTCAATAGACGGATGGACCGATGGACAGACAGACAGGTAAATAGGTAGGTAGGTAGCCCGTTTGATAGACGGACGGACTGACGGATAGATTGATAGATCGTTAGATAGATAGATAGACAGACAAACAGACATACAGACAGATAGGTAGGTAGGTAGGTAGGTAGGTCGATAGACGGACGGAGCGATGGACGGACAGACAGGTAAATAGATAGGTAGGTAGATCGCTAGATAGACGGACGGATAGATAGATAGATAGATAGATAGATAGATAGATAGATAGATAGATAGATAGATAGATAGATAGATAGATAGATAGATAGATAGATAGATAGATAGATAGATAGATAGATAGATAGATAGATAGGTAAGTAGGTAGGTCGGTAGGTAGGTAGGTAGGTAGGTGGGTAGGTAGATCGATAGATGGAAGGACGGACGGACGGACAGACAGATGGATGGATAGATTGATGGACATACAGTCAGATGAATGAATGGATGGATGCATGGGTGGACGGATGGGTGGACAGATAGATACAGTAGCAATTTATATATATATATATATATATATTATTGTATAGTTTTAGGTTCAATTCTCCTTCCTCTTCTCGAGTTTGCTATGATTTAATAACAATTCCTTCAGTTCAAATCAAGCAAGAATTCTTGGTCCCCAAATGCTGTATTAGCTTTTTTAAGTTGAGTTGTGCATCATAGATGGCTCTGCTTTCAGTGGAATCATGCTTCACTTTCCCCTGTGATGATTACGTCTGAAACCAGTAGAATAAGCATATTATCTGTACCACTGTATTAACCATAGCGTCATTATCATCCCGTTTCCATTACAGACGGCCGAGCGAACGTTCTGTCAGTCGTCCTATATGCGTATGTGTGCTCACAAGGGTCTATAAATAACCAGCAGCCCTCTCTCTCTCTCAGCGTGTAGCAGCATCGGTGGTTATGTAAACGTTGTTTTACTATTGCTGAAATGTCACCCTACTAGACAGACGGGGAAAGCAAGGGCTGGGGGTCTCCATAAATCTGACGTGCGCTGTTTGGACTGAGGCGCGTCCCTAGCTGCCCGATCCATTATCCGGCCCTTTAAATATGTGCACACACGCACACAGGTCCGGGCCACTTGTGTGAGAGCGCGGTTGTGGGACAGGGGACAATGACGGGCTGTAATTACCCCCAGATGGGCCACTCTGTCAGGCACACAGCCAGCTGGGCACTCCATCTCTCGCTTTATTACAGTCTTTCTCACTTTCTGGCCCTGTTTTTGTGAGCCCGGCCTTATTTATCTCCTGTCTGTCTGTCTTTCAGGTGGGACTGTTTAATTTCCGGCCCTCTGTTCGCCCGGTGCCATTGGAGGTTCATATTCAGGGCTTTCCGGGGCAGCATTATTGCCCTAGAATGGCCACCATGAACAAACCAGTATTCCAAGGTATAATGCTGGAGTAATATGCAGGTTTGCTTTCGAAATGCAATAGATTTGTGTAACTTTGATCGTACCTTGCTCTACAATTTCATGTGTGCTATAATAAAGGGTAGTGAGCATTTAAAGTGATCAAAGCATACTTCACAGTTGAGTTAATGCTATTAAATAACACACGTTCTTGTTTTAGGACAATTTTTTTGATCCACTTTTAATGTTTTCTAATATTTTCATGTGCTGATTAAAGGAGACAACACATTTGTAAACATAATAGTTTTATGACTCATTTCTAATAACTTCTAGTTATTTTGCAAGATGCTGTAGTATTCAGCTTAAAGTGACATTAAGAGGCTTAACTAGATTATTTCGTTAACTTAGGCAAGTCATTTGGACAAAGTAACCAATCAAAAAAGGGGGCTAATAATATTGACCTTAAATAAAAATAATAATAATAATAATAATAAAATTGCTTTTATTCCAGCCAAACTAAAAGAAACGTTTTCAAAAAAAACTATTATATTTATTTATTTATTTATTTGTTTGTTTATTTTGATTTATTTATATATTTATTTGTTTATATTTATTTATTTACTTTTATTTATTTATTTATTTTGTATTCATGTATTTTATTTTATTTTTATAATTTATTTATGTATATTATTTTTACTATTTATTTATTTATTCAATTAATTTAATACATTTTTTATTATTTATTATTATTTACATTTTTGTATTTTATTTTTACTATTAATTTTATTATTTACATCTGTGTTTTATTTGTATTATTTATTTTATTTGATTATTTATATTGTTTTTAATATTTTTATTTTTGTATTTTATTTATTTTTTATTTTTAATATTTATTTATTTTATTTTATTATTTGTTTTATTATTTATTCATTTAATTTAATTTTTATAATTTAATTAAGTATTTATCTATTTTATTTTTATTATTTACTTATTTTATTTTTATAAAATTTTATTTATTTGTTTATTTATTTATTTATTTATTTATTTACTTACTTACTTACTTACTTACTTACTTACTTACTTACTTACTTACTTACTTACTTATTTACTTATTTAATTTTTCACTCTCTGTTTCTTCTGTCCTGCAGCAATCCGTACCCATTCTCCTGCCAAACCCGTCCTGATATTTGTGTCGTCCCGTCGGCAGACGCGGCTCACAGCTCTCGACCTCATTGCCTTCCTGGCTACTGAAGATGACCCCAAACAGTGGCTCCACCAGGACGAGAGAGAGGTCAGATACAGTATCATCCTCAACTCCCTCATTACTTTTTGTCCAAAATAATGCTTCAGCACATGCATTTCTCTCACAATATCCCAATAACTTTTTCCCAAAGAGAATGCCTTTTGCTTTTCTCTTTCCATCCAAAAAGATTAATAATAATAGTAATAATAATTGTAATAATAATTAAACACCTAATCAAACACTCCAGAATCAACTCATCAGAATGTTAGAAGAGACTCCAAAACCTGAAGTTAATGGGTCAGATAAGGGAGACATCAGAAATATGTATTGTTGGTGTGCCTCCAGGAACATGGTTGGGAAACACTGGCCTTAATGGGTTCAAAAATGGTAAAGCTCAATTGTTTAACTGTAGGAGAGACGTAAATGAGAATATTTTTGTTCCTTTAAAGATCATGCTTGTAATTTTTAACATCAGTACGTTCCATTGTGAGTTTCTCCTGTGTGTTTTATTCCTCTTCTCTTGCTGAAGAAGCTCAGTATCTGTTTAACGGTGATTACAGTACGGCTCAGCGCAGCTTCTAGTGCAAAAGCCTGTGTCATCTCTCATTAAATTCCTCTTTCCGTTCCACTCCATGCCTTTGGATCATTTCAAGATGTGAACAAACACTTTTTTTTTCGTTCTCTTCTGCTCGCCCTGTCGCAGATGTCTGCTAATATTTTCAAAGCTCTCGATTAGAGAGCTGGGCGGCGGAAAAAAAGGAATGCTTTCGTCTTTCCAATCACAAAGTAATCACGTAAAAATTGCAGCCTTACGGAGGTGATAATTCCTTTAACAGCTCACGCGTGATTGGTTACATCAGAAATACTTCAGAAAAACATAAACACACATTCATATCGGCAAACTGCAGAGCTCGGAGATAAGTCCAGATGATGAGCCCCTTAATAAATCATTTAGGGTGCATCCGGAGAGTACTGATAGCGCTTGACTTTTTCCACATTTGTTTATGCTACAGCCTTATTCCAGCATGGATTAAATGAATTGATTTCCTCAACATTCTACACACAATCCCCCATAATGACAATGTGAACACAGAGTTTTTGAAACCTGTAAAATCACATGTACATCAGTACTCACAGCCTTTGGCATGAAGCTTTAAATGGAGATCAGGTACTTTCTGTTTCCTCTGATCATCATGTTTCTGCTTTATTGGAGTTCACCTGTGCTCAACTCAGCTGATGGACATGATCTGAAAAGGCTACACCTGTCTATATAAGGGCCCAGGGTTGACAGTGCATGTCAAAGCACAAACCAAGCATGAAGACAAAGGAACTGTCTGTAGACCTCCAAGACAGGATTGTCTGGAGGCACAAGGCTGGGGAAGATTACAGAAACATTTCTGCTGCTCTGAAAGTTCCATTGAGCACAGCGGCCTCCATCATCCGTAAGTGGAAGATGTTTGACCACCAGGACTCTTCCTAGAGCTGGCCGGCCATCTAAGCTGAGTGATCAGGGAGAAGAGCCTTAATCAGGGAGGTGATCAATAACCCGATGCTCACTCTGTCTAAGCGCCAGCGTTCTTCTGTGGAGAGAGGAGAACCTTACAGAAGGACAACCATCTGTGCAGCAATCCACCAATCAGGCATCTGTATGGTAGAGTGGCCAGACGGAAGACACTCCCCGCCTGGAGTTTGCCAAAAGAAGGACTCTCAGAGCATCAGAAACTAAACTCTCTGCTCTGATGAGACTCAAACTGAACAGTTTGGAGTGAACTCCAGGCGTTACGTTTGGAGAACAGCAGGCGGCGCTCATCAGCAGGCTAACAGCATCCCTACAGTGAAGCATGGTGGTGTTGGCATCATGCTGTGGGGATGTGTTTCAGCAGCAGGAACTGGAAGACTAGTCAGGATAGAGGGAAAGATGAATGCAGCGATGTACAGAGACATCCTGAATGAAGACCTGCACAAGAGTGCTCTCTACCTCAGACTGGGGCGACGCTTCATCTTCTAGCAGGACAATAACCCAAAGCACACTGCCAAAATATCAATGGAGTGGCTTCACAACAACTTGTTGAATGTCCTTGGTGGCCCAGCCAGAGCCCAGACCTAAATCCTATTGAACAGAGAGATCTAAAAATGGCTGTACACTGTCGCTTCCCATCCAACCTGATAGAGCTTGAGAGGTGCTGCAAAGAGGAACGGGTAGAAATACCCAAAGACAGGTGTGCCAAGCTTGTAGCATCATATTCAACAAGACTTGAGGCTGTAATCGCTGCCAAAAGTGCATCAACAAAGCATTGAGCAAAGGCTGTGAATACTGATGTGATTTATCAGGTCTTTTACTTAGATAATTTAATTTAATAAATTAATAAATAAATAATAAATTTACAACAATTTCAACAAATCTTTTTTTCACTATCTGCAGCTCGTTTGCTTATTTGCATGTGTTTTGCGAATATGCATGTGTGTGTGTGTTGTGAAATTGTTAAAGATATTTTCTCAGTTTGTTAGTGTTTTGTAGTAAGCACATGTTTTCTTAAACTTAAGCCACCGTAATTATCTCTCTTAGTGCGATTTTTAGAGTGATAGCTGAGCCAGAAGTGAAATGTCTTTGGCGAGCTGTTGATTTAATGGATGTGTGTATGAGTAAAGCACACATTGGCTTTGGCTGTCTGTCTTGTGTTTATGAGGCGGCTCCTGATGATAGTGCTGTATTTTTCTATTACACTGATCTGCAGGCCCATAAAGCATGTGTTTTATGAGCACAGCCTCAGTCTGCCCTGTTAAAGAGCCAATAAAGCACATTAACACATGCAGAGAATACGCTATGACTTCTGCATATGTGTGTGGAGCAGAGACATGAGGATTGAAAGAGTAGTTCACCCAATTAAAGCATCATAATTCACTCATTATTTATTATTTTCAATTTGTTAAATCTCATTCATTAATTTTCCTTCCGCTTAGTCCCTTCATTAATCAGGGGTCGCCACAGCGGAATGAACCACCAACTTATTCAGCTTATGTTTTACGCAGCGGATGCCCTTCTAGCTGCAACCCAGTACTGGGAAACATCCATACACACTCACAATCATACACATACACTTTGGACAGTTTAGTTAATCAATTAGATTAACGGGGGGAAACCGGAGCACCCGGAGGAAACCCGCGCCAACACGGGGAGAACTTGCAAACTCCACACTGAAACACCAACTGGCCCAGCCGGGACTCGGACCAGCGACCTTTTTGCTGTGAGTCGATCGTGCCGTCCGGATCCTATATCTTCTGCCAGAATTCAACAATTTGGTTTTACCTTTTTTTAATCCATTGTGTCTGGTAAAGCATTTTTTAGTTTAGCTTAGCATAATTTATTAAATTGGATTAGACCATTAGCATATTGCAAAAAATAAATAAATAAATAAAAATGTTTTGATAATAGTTCATTATAATTTATAATATAATAATAATAATAATAACAATAATAACTCATTCATTTTCTTCTTAGTCCTTTATTAATCTGGGGTCACCACAGTGGAATGAACCGCCAATAATAATAATAAAATAATGTAATTTATTTAATATTTATTTGAATGTTTGTTTATTACTGAAATGTTGATGATTATAATAATTTATATGTAATCGTGGTGCTTTTATTTGATTGATTGTTGCTAGTGCTGTCAAAAGATTAATCGCGATTAATTGCATGTATACATTTTGTGTATGTAAATAAAAACTATTAAAATATTATATATATATTTATTTATTTTTGTATATAATTTGTATTAGATATACATATTTTAATTTATAAATATAAAAAGAAAACTATTTCTTAAATAAATGCATGTATTTGTGTTTACGGATGTATGTGTGTGTATATGCATAGATTAGGTCAAAATTATTCGCCCTTCTGTGATTTTTTTTTATTTTTTATTTTTGTAAATATATTTATTTTCAGATTTCAGGAATATTTTTTTCTTCTGGAGAAAGTCTCATTTGTTTTATATCGGCTAGAATAAAAGCAGTTCTTAATTTAATAAAAACAGTTATAAGGTCAATGTGATTAGCCCTCTTACACAATAGTTGTTTCAGTGGTCTACAGAACAAACCACTGTTATAAAATGGCTCGCCTAATTACCCGAACTTAACCTTATTAAGCTAGTTAAGCCTTTAAATCTCACTTTAAGCTGAATATAAGCATTTTGAAAAATATCTAGTAAAATATTATGTTATTATCACGATCCTTTAATATGACATGAATATAAATTTCCAAAAGCATTATTTAAAGTGGACTTCGCAATTCTGATTATGTACGGTTCATGCATGAACAAATATAATACAGTGGGATTTTAAGCTATTTTGAAGTTTGACCCAAAACCGAAAATGCCACCTTTAGCTGATCATTTTTAGAGGTCAAAATTTGATGCATCCCTACTAAAATCAAACTAAATTAATATGAATTCTGAGTTTCCATGCATGTGATTTTCATTCATGCTACTTGTGTAAACTGACAAATAAGCATTTCAATGTAATTGGCATCATTGCCATAAAGAAAATTAAGTTTTACCAAAATAGCGAAACCCTTTCTTGGTTTTTTGAGTAGGCTTGTATAATGCAGCCCTGTCAAAATGTTTCTGTCAATGTTTTCAAAAAAGTTTGAAACTCTTAAGCAATACTAGTTTTGGATTATCTACAGAACAAACCACTGTTATATAATGGCCTGCCTTATTACCCGAACTTAACCTTATTAAGCTATAGCTTTTTAAATGTGAGCTGAATACTAGTGTCTTGAAGATTATCTAGTCAAATATTATGTGCTGTCGTCATGGCAAAGATAAAAGAAATCAGTGATTAGAAATTAGTTATTAACACTGTTATGTGCAGAAATGTGTTCTACATATAAATGCTGTTTTGAAGCAACGTGAGGATGAGTAAATAATGAGAGCGTTTTGATTTTGGTCTGGCCTGTGGTTCTCCGCATGTGCTGATGTCTCCAGCATTCAGGCTGTGTGTTCCAGTGATATACGGGACGTCCCGCTGCTTCCCTGCACTGGAGCGTGTAACGGCCCGAGTCCCTGCTGTTTGACTGACAGCCGGCTGCCTTTAGCTGTCCATCCAACAGCGCTTCCTAATCTCCCTCCATTTATTCCCACTCTTCCCTGTCCCGACATTTCCATCTCTTTTCTTTCTGTTTTTTTATATGTACAGTTGAAGGCAGACTTATTTGCCCCCTGTATATTTTTTCCCCAATTTCTGTTTAACGGAGAGCAGATTTGTTTTCAGCACATTTCTAAACTTGACAGCTTTAATAACTCATCTCTAATCACTAATTTATTTTTACTGTGTCATAATGACAGCACAGAATATTAGACTAGATACTCGAATTAGACTAGAATTCAGCTTAAAGTGACATTTAAAGGCTTAATTAGCTTAATAAGGTTAAGTTCGGGTAATTAGGCAGGCCATTGTATAGCAGTTGTTTGTTCTGGAGACAATCCAAAAGAAATATTGCTTAAGGGGGCTAATAATATTGAGCTTAAATTGCTTAAAAACAATTAAGAACTGCTTTTATTCTAGCTGAAATAAAACAAACAAGGCTTTCTCCAGAAGAAAAAATATTATCAGACAAACTGTGAAAATTTCCTGAATCTGTTAAACATCATTTCAACTGTATGCTCTATCCTGTGAAGAGTGGTCAAGCAGCCAGCTTTTCTAATGTCTAATGTGTTTTTTTAGATGACTGACATCATCGCCACCATCAGAGAGTCGAACCTGAAGCTGACCCTGGCGTTCGGGATCGGGATGCATCATGCAGGCCTTCACGAGCGGGACAGGAAGACGGTGGAAGAACTCTTCGTCAACTGTAAGATTCAGGTAAGCTCTAATTCGCAAACATTCCCTATTCTATCTATCTATCTATCTATCTATCTATCTATCTATCTATCTATCTATCTATCTATCTATCTATCTATCTATCTATCCATCCATCCATCCATCCATCCATCCATCCATCCATCCATCCATCCATCCATCCATCCATCCATCCATCCATCCATCCATCCATCCATCATCTATCTATCTATCTATCCATCTATCCATCCATCCATCCATCCATCCATCCATCCATCCATCCATCCATCCATCCATCCATCCATCCATCCATCCATACTTCCATCCATCCATCCATCCATCGTTCTATCCATCTATCTAAGTGACTCAGTTGTGTATTATCCCAGCTAGATGTGTGTGAATACCTGTCAGCTGAGTGAATGTATGTATGAATCAGTCATGAAAGATGAATTGATTTATTTGAACAAATCCAAGTGAAACATTTTTCTTAACACAGCGTGCTGTCTCTCGGGTTTAGTCTCTCTCTCTCTCATGTTGATATAATGCAAATGTGATATTTCACACATTGATATACTGTAGTAGCAGTGAAAACAGTTTAGCATGTGATGCACTATTTCTTCAAATCAGTCTGGCATGCATTTGTGTTTATTTTTATTTATATATACATTTATATACATATATATATATATATATATATATATATATATATATATATATATATATATATATATATATACATATATATACATATATATATATACATATATATACATATATATATATATATATATATATATATATATATATATATATATATATATATATATATATATATATATATACTCACTTGCTGTTTTCAAGAAACGACTAAAAACTCAACTATTTAGTCTCCACTTCACTTCCTAATCTGCAATTGCCTCTCTGGATATCCCACTAACTGTACTTTAAAAAAAAAAAAGGGGGGGGGGGGGGGAATATATATATATATATTACTAATACTTTCCTTCTTAAACTTTACAGACCTGAAACTTGCCTATAGCACTTATTCGTTGTTGCTCTTATAGTTATGTAAATAGCTTCCTTGTCCTCATTTGTAAGTCAGTTTGGATAAAAGCATCTGCTAAATGACTAAATGTATATATATATATATATATAATAAACAACTTTTGTCTATATATGGTGATGTCAAAGCTAATATTTTCAGGATAATGATTAATTTTTTGTTTCAAATGTTAAATGTTAAATGTTAATTTGTTGTGTCAAATTCATAATTGTTTTTAGAAATAAAAGTTGATTGAGCATAATGAAATTAAGTTGTCAAAAAAAAACTCAAGAATTGTGTTGATTCAGCTCATTTAGAATAATTAGTTTGATCAATCAGTGACGATTTATTTATTGGGTGTATAATACAACCAATAAAATTGTATGCAGTCTTTAATTTACAGATGAAGATCTTTAAATAAAACTTTAAAAAGCTTTTGATAAGCTAAAGGAATATTTAATTATTTAATTTACTAGTACGCTTATTTTAGCACATTCTGATCAAATAAATAAATGTCTTGAGTACAAACTTTCAGTTGCATACTTCAGTTGTACAGTAAAATGTGCATCTCAGCAAATAAAGTAATGCCATATGTCCACAATCCCACACACATACTCAAAATACACCCTGTATCTGATGTTTTATTTTATTTTTTTTAATTAAACATCCTGAGACGCACACATTATTCTGCAAAACTATGTAGTGTTGGTAGATAAACCAGTTTCAATGCATATGTATATATTAAATACACGTTCAGTTGCCTCTTCTGCTGTTAAGCATGTGTCTCGGCCACTTTAATTAAAATACAATCAGGATTTATTTAGAGAGTGTGTGGGTTTGCTCTATGCAGACATATGGTGTTATTTTATACGCATTTACTGTATATTGAAAGGTTTTTTTAGAGCGTTTTGAGTGTTTAAAAGTATGCTAAGTCTTTACTTTTAATCATTTAAATGCACATTTTCTGAAAAAAATAAGGAGGTCGATGGATGTCAACTATCATTTATTTATTCATCCATTTTCCTTCAGCTTAGTCTCTTATTTATCAGCGGTTTCCACAGCGGAATGAACCGCCAACTATTCCAGCATATGTTTTACACAGCGGATGCCCTTCCAGCCGCAACCAAATACTGGGAAACACCCATACACACCCATTCACACAGACACACACACACACACACACACACACACACAGTACAGCCAATTTAGTTAATCAATTCCCCTACAGCCCATGTGTTTGTACTGTGGGGGAAACCAGAGCACCCGGAGGAAACCCACGCCAACATGGGGAGAACATGCAAACTTCACGCAGAAACGCCAACTGACCCAGCTGGGACTCAAACCAGCGACCTTCTTGCTGTGAAGCCACAGTGCTAACCACTGAGCCAACATGTCGCCCTATTTATTTATTTACATCATGCCCACTGTTGTCCAATGAAATAATGTTCATATTAAAGGAGGCATATTATTTTCCTTTTTAAAAGATCCTAGAGCTCCTAGAGCAGTGGTCTCAAACTCTATTCCTAGAGGGCCGCAGCTCTGCATAGTTCAGCTCCAACCAGCTCCAACTCACACCTGCTTAATAGTCTATAGCAGTCTTGATTACCGTAGTTGGATCAGCTGTGTTTGATTAGGGTTGGAGCAAAACTGTGCAGAGCTGCGGCCCTCCAGGAATCCAGTTTGAGACATATGCCCTAGTGTGTGTGTGAAGTTTGAGCTCAAAATACCACACAAATGATGTTCTCTAGCTCTCTGAAACTGACCCCTTGTAGGCTTTGATGCTTATTGTGGTGTTTTGGTGTCTGTCGCTTTAAATTCAAATGAGTTGTGCTCTTTTCAAAAGAAGGCGGAGCTGCATATGCCTTTGTGTCAGCATAGTGGCAGATTCAAAAACAATAGTGGGCGGGGCTGTTTAACTGACAGAACACATTTCTAATCATAATAGTTTTGATAATTCATTTCTAATAACTGATTTCTTTTTATCTTTGCCATGATGACAGTAAATAATACTTGACTAAATAATATTTCAAGTACTCAGCTTACCATTTAAAGGCTTAACTAGCTTAATAAGGTTGAGTTCGGGTAATTAAGCAGGCCATTGTATAACAGTGATTTGTTCTGGGGACAATCCAAAACTAATATTGCCTAAGGAGGCTAATAATATTGCCCTTAAAATGGCTTTTAAAATAATTAAGAACCGCTTGTATTCTACTGTGATTCTGTATGCTGTAACCTGCTGGGGAGGGGGACTGTTGGAGAAGGAGAAAAACAAATTAAATAAGCTTATAAAAAGGGCAGGTTCTGTTGTGGGGTGTGCACTACCTACCATAGAAGAGATTGCACAGAATCGAATGCTGGACAAATATTGTCAGTATAATGAACCACGATAGTCATCCCCTTTATGATACAGTCCAAGCGTGTGCAAGCTCTTTTAGTACAAGATTAATTCAACCCTGGTGTTACAGAGAAAGATACAGGAAGTATTTTTTACCAACAGTGATCAGATTGTATAACCAAAGTCATAGCAGATGAATTGTGCTGAACTTGAATTAGATATTAGATATGGACAAGTGTTTACTCGTTGTTTTTGGAACCAAGGTGTGCAGTATGAAATGTAATTTTATTATTGTTTTTATTTGTATGTAACATATTTATCTATTTTTAGTATGGAGAGCTCTGCTGTGACATGTGAATTTCCCTCCGGGGATTAATAAAGTCAAACTAAACTAAACTAAGCTATTCTAGCCAAAATAACACAAATAGGTTATAGATAGATAATAGATCCGACTAGATTCATAAAATTATAGATTCTTATTATCTATAGATGGATAATAAGAATTCCTGAGTCTGTTCAACATCATTTGGGAAATATTGGAAGAAAGACAGGAGGTTGAGTAATTCTGACTTATGTATGCTTACTATTCAAGGTGTTAATTGCGACGAGCACGCTGGCGTGGGGCGTCAACTTTCCTGCCCACCTGGTGATCGTAAAGGGCACAGAATACTACGACGGAAAGACCAGGCGCTATGTGGATTACCCCATAACAGGTAACTTCTGCGTGCGTGCGTGCGTGCATGCGCGTGTGTGTGTGTGTGTGTGTGTGTGTGTGTGTGTGTGTGTGTGTGTGTGTGTGTGTGTGTGTGTGTGTGTGTGTGTGTGTTTCTAGTACTTGGGTTGCAGCTGGATGGGCATCCGCTGTGTAAAACATATGCAGGAATAGTTGGCGGTTCATTCCGCTGTGGTGACCCCTTATAAATAAAGGGACAAAGCCGAAGGAAAATGAATGAACGAATGAACATGTAACATAATTTCAAATGTTAATAATAATATCACATTCAGGACAAACCAGATTCCTCACAGCAGCTCACTTCACGTCCTCTGTTTGCTCAGTATAGTGTTATTAGCCCTCCTGAATGTTTGATGGAGAGAAGATTTTGTTCAGCACATTCCTGAACATAACAGTTGTAATAACTCATTTCTCAAAGCTGATTTCTTTCCTCTTTGCTACGATGACAGCACATAATATTTGACAAGACATTGTTCACTAGTGTTCAGCTTAAAGTGAGATCTTCTCCATTCCAGATGTTCTCCAGATGATGGGGCGGGCAGGGCGGCCGCAGTTCGATGACCAGGGCAAGGCTGTTATCCTTGTGCACGACATCAAGAAGGACTTTTATAAGAAGTTCCTGTACGAGCCGTTCCCTGTGGAGTCTAGGTGTGTACAGAGCCATAAATCTCCCGGTCTGTCCTTTGTGTTAATGGAGCAATTGCATCGTTTTGCATGTGACATTTGCAGTGAAAACTCAAAACATAAATGAACAGAGTACATGTTAACATTATATTAAAACATCAGTTCATATTTTACAACACTACTAAATACAGAGTTCTGGGGTCAGTAAAGTATCAATCTGTAAACATTTGTTTACATATTAAATGAGGAAAATAAGCATGCGTTATGATGTGACTGAAAAAGTGTCTGAAAAGAGCTTTAAAGAATTATTAAGGAAATGGACGTCTGTGTTTTGAGCAGAACCTGCATTTAACCAATCAGAGTCTCGTCTCTCATTCCCTTTAAGAGTCAGTTGCGCCTCACCATGGTGTATTTGCTCTTTACATATCGGAGTGTAAAAACTGAACGCTTCAGTAGCGAGAAAACAGTTAAACAGATCATCTGCAGCACGAGGATAAAGAACGAGCCTCCTCCATTCAGCCTCATTACTTTACTCCTTTACTTTAGTGGAGTGAGGAAACTGTCTCCACTGAACACATCCATTAGCCCACATATTTAATTTCTTTTATTAAGCACAAAGATTTGTGTCTAAACTATTTCTAAATTCAGTTCTAAAGGAGTAAATGAACAATAATAATGGGGGTGTGGTCAGAAAACTGAGTTATCTCCAAACACACGTCCTGTTCTTATCCCCATATGCTGATGCAGACGTCTCCAAAACCCCACAGCTGGACAAATCTAAACGTGTGTTTACTAAAGCAAATATAAATCTGCATATAATAAATAATACTCCTAATAATAATCACATTATACAGATGCAGATCATCATGAATAATCCGAAAAATTCCCCCGATTTAAAAGCTTCGGTATTGATGTGTCAGACGTGAAATTGGCACTTTTGTGTGACTTTGGTAAATCAAATATAATTGTGTGAAAAAACTGACAGAGACATTTCTGAGTATTTGTTTTTTTTTAGATTAATATGGGATTTCTGATTGACAGAAATGTCTATCTTTGTGTCTCTTCAGTCTTCTTAGTGTGCTCTCCGACCACTTGAATGCAGAAATCGCAGCAGGCACGGTCACCTCAAAGCAGGACGCCATGGATTACATCACCTGGACGTATTTCTTCCGCAGACTGGTCATGAACCCTAGGTACTGCATGTACATCAAGCACGCACACACACACACGCACACAATACTACTACTGTTATTATTATTACTATTATTATTATTATTATTAATAATATTATTTTTATTACTATTATTATTATTATTACTATTCCTATTATTATTATAACTATTATTATTATTATAACTATTATTATTATTATTATTATAACTATTATTATTATTATTATAACTATTATTATAACTATTATTATTATTATTATTATTATAACTATTATTATTATTATTATTATTATTATTGATTTTATTATTATTATTATTATTATTCTTACTATTATTATTATTATTATTATAACTATTATTATTATTATTAATATTATTTTTATTATAACTATTATTATTATTATTATTATTATTATTATTATTATTGCTATTATTATTATAACTATTATTATTATTATTACTATTATTGTTATTATTAATAATAATAATAATAATAATAATAATAATAATAATGTTACTATTATTATTATTATTACTATTGTTATTATTATTACTATTATTATTATTATTGTTATTACTATTATTTATTTATTTTATTATTATTATTACTACTGCTATTTTTATTATTACCACTACTATCACAAAAGTTTGAATGTTGATTCTTCAGTCATTATGCAGATAGCCTTTTCAGCATAAATAAATAAAATACAAACAAACATTATACCTGTTTTTATTGTTTGCTAATACATTTCATAACAAACTAGCATTGGTTATTTTAAAACAAACAATTTACAGGATTTATTAATCTAGTCAGATATATTATCATAATACAATATTGCAAATAAATCCATTAATGCATGTATTTAAGGCAAAGCAACAGGATTTTAAGGAGCAGCAAATAAAAGAAAGTGAAAACCCCAAACTGGCTGAAAATAATCCTCTAATCTGCTAAATAGAAAATAAACTAACAAAAACATCTTAGACAGTGGAGTTTTCTCCGTGTTGTGACGTGTATGTCACATGACATCTAAACTCTTCGATTCCCAGGGCAATTCGGAAACCAATGATCAGGGATCATGAAAACGAGTATGTGCAAAATGGTAACAGCGTACCACAACTTATACATGAACAACATCAATCTCTAAATAATTAATTAACTAATGCATTTTTATTTAAGTAATTTCATATGTAATTACATACAATAATGTCTATAATTTGTAAACAGCATTTGGATATGCACTCACTGTACATGCTTTTCAAATAAACAAACAGCAAATAGTCAGCCTCAATAACTAAAATAAATAAAAACAGCGTGAATTCATGCAGAATTAGAACAATTACTTGTTTTATTAATTGGCCTGGTGGGAAATGCAAGCTGTTGAGCGAAAGCGCAGCGACTGGACTGCAGCAGAATATAAAGACACGGAAAAACATCTTCAGCGGGCTCATTACTGACTGCGTTTCCATGGCAACTTCATCGCTGGACACAGTGACCACAGTCCAGCCCAGACAGTTTACACCTCCATCACACAACAAGGGCCAAAGGATCACGCACGCACACACACATGCACACACACGCTGGCCTCACGGGGTCGAATAGGGCAGCACAGACATCTGCCATGAATAGAAGAAGATGATTCCAGAACATTCCACTGACATTTGCACGCCTGTCAGGCCACATTAAACATAAAGACCTGTCTGTGCCCTCTCCCGTACTGCAAATACGCACAGCCCAAATACACACACTCACTCCTCAAGTACTGTAATAATCAAACGCTCGGCGAGGCCCATATTCTGCACGCTTTTCATTTTACTTTTTCCCCTGACGTCCACTTGTACTCTTAGTCAAGAGTCGTAATTGAGTTTTTATAGCCCTTCTTGCTCGCTTTTCTCTGACCCCATGAATTTAACTGTTTTTGCTACTGTACCTTTAAGGGTTTTTTAAGTACTATGATTGGTGTGGTCAGCCTTAATGTTAAACAGCGGAGTTCAATTGGCTGAGGGATCAGGTTTTAATACATAGGCAAGATTTTGAAGGTGAAGGTTGAAGGTGAATGTGAAGCTCTCGACAATCAAAGGAATCTATGTGGTGATGGAGATAAGAAGCTGATCAGCCTGTAGCAGGAGAATCCTGGTTGAGACCCAGAACAGAGCCAGGATGATGGAACCAGAGCTGACTGATTGAGACGATGACTGAGAGTCGTAGGGCAGGGGTGACCAACCCTGTTCCTGGAGATCAACCTTCCTGCAGATTTCCATTTCAACCCATATTAAACACACCTGCCTGTAATTATTAAGTGCTGTTCAGGTCCTAATTAATTGATTCAGGTGTGTTTGATCAGGGTTTGAGCTGAACTCTTTAGGAAGGTCGATCCCCAGGAACAGGGTTGAGCACCCCTGCCGTAGGGGGACACAAAAGATCTGGAGAGCTACGGCAAATGCAGAGTTGAAGATTTGGAAGACCATGTTGGAGTGACTGAGGGCTAAAGGGAAGAAGGGGCCAAATGGGGGGCAGAGGAATCAAATCCAGACGAAGGAGTGGAGTCTTGATGTGGAGACAGGTGGGCAACTGACCAAGGCAGCACAGGAAGGAATAGAGAGCCCGAGGCAGCGGCTGTGCTGACGGACCCCAATGGAGTCAAGGTAGAGCCAATGGGTCAAATGGTTGAGGTGAAGTCCAGGCCTTGGATGTGAGAGGTGGAGATAAGGGATTCACGATGCCAGCTGGAGCTTGCAACTGGTGGCCACCCCTGGACTAGACTTTCTTGGTATATCCACACTAGCAGATGGATCTGGCTGAAGGGTTTTCAGGGGCTAGTAAAAACTGGGCCAGTGAACTGGTTAGCAGGGATAGGGATGATGGAGAACGAGGCTGGGTGGGACCCACCTTGCAGCTGGAGATAAGAACTTGACAGGTGTGGATCTGGAAGACCATGTTGGAGCCGGAGTGACTGAGGACTAAAGAGGCTGAATGGGGCTACAGGGACAAAAGGATGAAGTGCAGATGGAGGAGTGGAGCCTTGAGGTGGAGACAGGTAGACGACTGACCAAGGCAGAACTGGAGGGAATAGAGAGTCCGGGGTGGACCACAGTGGAGATGAGGGAGTATGAAGCCAAGATGGAGCCAATGAGTCAAAGGGCTGAGGTAAAGTCCAGGTCTTGCATGTGAGAGTTGGAGATAAGGGCTCCACAAGGCCAGATAGAGCCTGCAACTGGAATTTTTTGGTGAATCTACACTAGCAGATGGATTTGACAAAAGGTTTTGCAGTAGCTAGAAAAGACAGGGCCAATGAACTGACTAGCGCGGACAGAGATGAGGGAGCAGGAGGCTGGATGGGACCCACCTTGCAGCCGAAGTGACTAAGGACCAAACGGAAGGAGGGGCTGACTGGAGCCGGAGGGACAAAAGAATAAAGTGCCGATGAAGGAGTGGAGTCTTGATGTGGAGACAGGTGGGCAACTGACCAATGCTGAACAGGCGGGAATAGAGAGCCCGATGTAGCTGCTGTGCTGACAGACCACAGTGGTGCATGGAGCCAATGTAGAGCCAATGGGTCAAATGGTTGAGGTGAAGTCCAGGTTTTGTATGTGAGATGTGGAGATAAGGGATCCACAAGGCCAGATGGAACCCATAACACAAGTTTTAAAATTAAGCTAGTGGAGACTGGGCCAGTGAACTAGCTAGGAAAGATAGAGTTAAAGGAGTAGGAGTGCTATTTGGAACCAGCAGGGACTCAAGATACAAAGGTGATGGGAAAATGTGTGGGGTAACCCAGGAGGGTGAAAACCAAGAAGCTTTCTCGAAGACCAGCCCAATGTACTGGCTGCTATAGACAGAGATGAGGGAGTGGTAAGGCTGGCTGGGCCCAACTTGGGGTTGAAGAAGAGAAGCTAGCCAATGAAGGAGTGCTGGGTGCAACCAGCACTACCTCAGTAGATGGAGATGAGGAGACCTGGTGGGATCAGCGAGGTCAGTGAAAGCCCAAATACCTCTTTTAAACAGCCAGCAGCAGGTTGACCTAGGAGTGTGGATAGGATCCTAAACCTCTAGAGGTACTTGCATGGCAATATATGCTCCACACACTTGGACAGACATTGCTTTAGGCTCTGGTCTGGGACAGAGATCCACTCTCCAACTCTTGTGATATGTGCAGTGAGATGTTTGCTGGATAGACTGTGGTTCAGGTTTTGGTTGCACATGGTTCCACACACCCATTCCACAAATGCAGTGGAACTCCATTGAGGAACATACATGCGCAGGCCAGTCTTGGACCTATTGGTAGAAAGCACAGAGCAAACAGTCCATAAAGGTGGTAAGGTTAGTCAGTTTATTAAAGTCTCTCATGTAATCTCACTGCTCCAGTCACTAAAATTTTTGGAACTTAAGTACAAGAAGGATAGTCTGAAAAGAAACGCACTGATAAATATTGAAATGCCTTTAAAATGATAACGGAGGGGAAACAGATATCTAATGTAAAATTACACGCTGAAAAAAAAGGTTTCTGTTTTCTGCCTGATGTGTCACGAGTTTTGAGTCTAGAATTAGAATTTTTAATTCCTATCATGAACGTTAATTACATGAGCTGTCCTCAATTAACATGTACCTGTTCTTAATTAACATTCGCTATCATACATTTCATTCAGTCGTAAGTAATAATAAACAGTTTATTTTAAGTTATATGCTAATTATTGTCATCATCAGTTCAGTTTCAACAGTAGGTCTTTTTTCAGTAGTTTTTTTAACAAAACTTTGTTTTATTCCTCATATAGTTTATTTAAGTGATTAAACTATACAGATTTTTTGTCAGATAGAATAATAATATCCATTGTTGTTGTTTAGATTAATTCTCTGTTCCACAAAACCAATTTGCATTGGGACACCTTGACGGAATCAACTTAAAGTATTATTTTTTTTACAAACTAAAGTGGATTATACATAAAACAATAAAGATTTGTGTTGTTCCCAGCCCAAGCTCATTCTGAAAACTTACCCCCGCGGATGTTTCCGGAGGTACGTATGGCCGCATTTGGTTTTTTCAAGCAAATGCTACAGGGCAGTGTGACGCCACTCGGCTAACGGCTCGCCTCCTCCGTGTGGAGGACTTTCCCGCCGCAAGCAGTTTGTCCAGTTAGCTCATCGTGTTACATCGGCAGAGCGGAGGCCTGGAGGAGCCGGGCGCATTCGACGACCGGGTTCAAGTCTGGCAAAGAGCAGTTCCAGAAATCAGATAAGACAAAAAATAGAATCCGAAGAATAAAGCTAACAAGTTTGTATCGGGGCGAGAATGTGGTAAAATCCGAAAACGCGGTCAAAAACGGCATGTTTTGCACGGCTTTCGTAAATCGACGCTTAGGTTTAGGGAAGGAGGAGGAGGAGGGTAGCCAGGTCCGCTGATTGGCTGGCCGCCCAGTCAATCATTCAGTCATTCAGCCAGTCGGTCAGTTGGACAGATGGTCGCTCGACAGTAGCCTCCGGCGGCTTTTTACACGAGAACAGCGTGGGCGCGAATGACTTGCGTGCGCTCGCAAGAGGCGTTTGAGAGACGTGAAAAAGCGTGCACAGCAGCCTCTCTCAAATTCGCGAAAACAAAAACTGCACAAATACTTACCTCCCGGGACATATTTCGCGGTCTCCAGAAACGTCCGCGGGGCTACGTTTCCAGAATGAGCCTGGGTTGGTTGTTTCACCTTATTCTAAATAAGCACTGTGAGCAAAATCTTCTTTTTTTAATGTAACCCAATGACACGTTGAGGTTGTATATTGTGAATAGGAAACATCAGCTCCATCTATCAGTGTGCTTTTGTGGCGCAGTCCCCCAGACAGCCGTGATTCACTGGAGATGAGCAGCTCTATAAGCAGACAGCTAACCCAGAGGTGCCATAAAGACCTCACATCAGACTGAGAGACAGCGGCTCAATGACAGCCCTATTTAATCAGCCCTATAGGTGTTCACTGCAACACGCAAAACTGTCTGAGAGAAAGGCATCAGTGTGGCCGCCTGTAGAAAACCAGACAGTTTATCAGTTATAATGATAGACGGATAGGTGTCATTTAGCATTTGATGTTTACATGTGTGTGTGTCTTGATCTTGCCAGATTAAAGAGTTGATTAAAGACTTGCTTTAATTTAAAGGCTTGTTAATTTATTCATTATTGAACAAATGTTAAACTTGTTATCCTTTAATATATATTACATTGTTATGTCAGTATAATTGTGTAAGGCAGGGGGTCAACAATCTCGGCCCTGGAGGGTTGGTGTCCCTGCATGATTTAGCTTCAACTTGTCCTTAACACACCTGCCTGGATGTTTTAAGTGTACCTAGTGAGACCTTGATTAGTTGTTCAGGTGTGTTTGATTAGGGTTGGAGCTAAAATTTGCAGGACACCGGCCCTCCTGGAACAAGTTTGGTGACCCCGTGGTGTAGGGAGTTGGGGTACAATGGAGATGAAGATCCAAATGCAGCTTTATTAAAGAGAATCATCAAGCAGGCAAAGGTCATAACAGGGGAAAACAGGAGTATAAGGGTAATCCAGGAGCGTAGTCAAAATAACAGTCGAATGGTCAGGACAGGCAGCAAAACAACATGAACGATAAACAAGGCAAAGGTCAAAACACGACAAGGCAAGACATGGATGATGCTTCGTAATGCTCACTTACTCAGCAACGATGTGTATGTGTGCTGTGTTTATAGTCCATCTGATAATTCTCCAGCAAGCTGCAAATGCTTGATCACCGGTGATCGGGACAGATTGTTTTGAAAAGAGAACATGAGAGAATGTAAAAGAATTTAAATGTATTGTTCCTCCCACTGACCCGCCCGGCAGCATGTAGATAGATTTTGGGCTGCATGATATTGGGAAAAATCTGACATCGCAATATTTTATTTTGCTTCCGTATACAATACCTGACAAAAGTCTTGTCGTCTATCCAAGTTTTAGGAACTAAACATAATAACTAGACTTCTAGCTGATCATTTAGTATCAGAAGTGTCTCTATGAAAGGCGAAAGCCTCTAGATTTTGCTTATTTGAGCTCAATAAAATCTGATCATGGCTTGATTTTGACTGATTTCATTAGTACCGTAAGGTCTGACTCTGCTTCGACTCAACAGAAATAATGTCCAGTATAGAATATAAAGTCCTGCTGCAGTGGAGACAGAATGAATATTGTGTCTGACTTCATCATGAGCTTGGAGGACTGCATCCATACATCTCTGACATGACTCACATCACTGATTAATAAAGTCATCTGGAACGGCAAAGAAAGCCTTCCTGCAGGACTCCCAGAGCTCATCAGGATCCTTTGGATTCATCTTCAACGTCTCATTCATCTTACCCCAGACATGCTTAATAATGTTCATGTCTGGTAACTGGGCTGGCCAATCCTGGAGCACTCTTTGCCTTTTTTACAGTATTAGAAGCAGCACTATCCTGCTGGAGAATTGTCCCTCTCCTGTGGTTTGTAATGTAATGGGCAGCACAAATGTCTTGACACCTCAGGCTGTTGATGTTGATCATCCACTCTGCAGATACTGAATGGAACCCCAAACCACAATTTCTCCTTCACCAAATTTGACTGATTTCTGCGAGAATCTTGGCTCATTGTGGATCTACTGTATTTGCACCTCCTGCTCTCAACGCAGTAGCAAAACACAGTAAAATGTCTTCAGAGTGGCGCGGGGGTGAAACGCATGGCTTGTTTGATTGTAATAATCAGAGAGAGGAAGGTCACTCATGGCTGTGGTGTAAGGATGTGAAGCTGCAGCTCTATAGTTTATTTGAATGCTCTTATTCTCCTCTTTCAGCTTTGACCGAGACCTGCTTCTGAACTGTGGAATAATGCGAAGCTATGAAAAATTCACCAAGCGTCTGTAGTCTTGCGTCCTTTTAGTTATGTACTTACACACACACACACTTCTCTCCACCTGTTAACTGTTCAGAGATGTTCCAGCTGAAACCGGCTCTGCAAATTATCCTGCTTGACATGAAGCACTCAAGAACAGCAGTGTGTGTGTGTGTGTGTGTGTGTGTGTGTGTGTGTGTGTGTGTGTGTGTGTGTGTGTGTGTGTGTGTGTGTGTGTGTGTGTGTGTGTGTGTGTGTGTGCATGTGTGTGTGTGTGTGTGTGTGTGTGTGTGTGTGTGTGTGTGTGTGTGTGCATGTGCGTGTGTGTATGCGAGCATTTGTTTGTGTGCACCTTCTATTCCTTACATTGTGGTGACCAAATGTCCTCACAAGTATGGCAGTACCGGTAAATTATAACCTTGTGGGGACATTTTTTCATCATTGTGTGTGTGTGTGTGTGTCTTGTATACCTTACGATATGAGGGGGATGCCCCCACATGTATAGCTATACCAGTAAATTTTGACCTGTTTTCGTAAAGATAGCAGAATGTGTGTGTGTGTGTGTGTGTGTGTGTGTGTGTGTGTGTGTGTGTGTGTGTGTGTGTGTGTGTGTGTGTGAGAGAGAGCATTTGTGTGCACCTTTTATTCCTTACAATGTGGGGACCAACAACAAGTCCTAACAAGAATAGCAGTACCTGTAAATTATAACCTTGTGGGGACATTTTTTCATTATTATGTGTGTGTGTCTTGTATACCTTACGATGTGAGGGGCAAATGTCCCCACAAGTATAGCAATACCAGTACATTTTGACCAATCTTCGTAAAAATAGCAGAATTGGTTGTGTGCCTTGTATACCTTACAATGTGGGGACTAAATGTCCCCACAAGTATAGCAATACTAGTAGATTTTGACCAATCTTCGTAAAAATAGCTGAATGTGTGTGTGTATGTGTGCCTTGTATACCTTACGATGTGGGGACTAAATGCCCCCACAAGTATAGTGATACCTGTAAATGTTGGACTAGAACTCATAAAGATAGTAGAGCGTGTGTGTGTGTGTGTGTGTGCGTGTGTGCTCGTGTGTGCGCGTGTGTGAACGCGAGCATTTGTTTGTGTGCACCTTCTATTCCTTACATTGTGGGGACCAAATGTCTTTACAAAGTATAGCAGTACCGGTAAATTATAACCTTGTGGGGACATTTTTTCATCATTATGTGTGTGTGTTTTGGGGCCTTGTATACCTTACAATGTGGGGACCAAATGCCCTCACAAGTATAGCAATACCTGTAAATTTTGCTGTCTTCATAAAGATAGCAGTGTGTGTGTGAGAGTATTATCTACATGCACATCGTAATCGTTGTTTTTTTTACTAATTATTATGAGCATGTTCAGATCTTGAGCGCTGAGTAAAATGAGCAGTTTCTACACAATATGTATATTGCAACAACAGTCATTAACAGTATTTTTTCCTCTCCCACACACACACACACACACACACACACATGCACACAAGCAGCAGGAGAAATGTTAGCCGTCACTCAGAGTTAATGAAGTTCATAGTAGTGTGTCTGTGCGTGTGTGTGGATCTCATGTGGTTGCTCTTATACTGCTTTCCCGAAGGTGGAAGTGATTTCTGCAGCTCTCCAGCAAATCTGGCAGTGATTTTGCAGCTTTGCTTTGTGTTTGAGGAGGTTTTTCTGCTGTGTGTTTGTGTGTAAACCCACCTGTGCTGTCAAAGCAGGCCTGCGAACAGCTCTGTCAGTCTGAAGAGCGTTAATTGCTTATATGCACAATTATTAGGACTCTGCTTGTGTTGTTTTTGAATGGATCTGGAACAGTTTTGTGTGTGTGTATGCAAATTATGCAATTAATATTTTGTTAAATAAGGGTAAAAATACAAAAAGATGATTCATAATATATATATATATATAAAAAAGTATTATATAATTAGTATTAGTTACGTTACATACCGGCCACTTTATTAGGTACACCTGTCAGCTAAGAACTGAGGCTACAATTCACACAGACTCACCAAAACTGGACAATAGAAGATTGGAGAAACGTTGCTGCTCTGATGAGTCTCCATTTCTGCTGACACATTCGGCTGCTCGGCTCACAATTTGGCCTCAACAACATGAAAGCATGGATCATCCTGCCTTGTATCAGCGGTTCAGGCTGGTGGTGGTGGTGTAATGGTGTGGGGGAGATTTTCTTTGGGTCCATTAGTACCAATTGAGCATCAACGCCACAGCCTACCTGAGTATTGCTGCTGACCATGTCCATCCCTTTATGAGCACAGTGTCTCCATCTTCTGATGGCTACTTCCAGCAGGATAACGCAGCATGTCATAAAGCTCAATCATCTCAGACTGGTGAACATGACAATGAGTTCACTGTACTCAAATGGCCTCCACAGTTACCAGAGCTCAATCCAATAGAGCAGCTTTGGGATGTGGTGGAACGGGAGATTGGCATCATGGATGTACAAATCTGCAGCAACTGTGTGATGCTATCATGCCAATATGGAGCAAAATCTCTGAGGAAGATTTCCAGTATCTTGTTGAATCTCTGCCACCGAGGATTAAGGCAGGTCTGAAGGCAAAAGTGGGTCCAACCCGGTACTAGTAAGGTGTACCTAATAAAGTGGCCGGTGTATGTAACTAAGGATCCACAGAGCCATGATTTGTTAAATGAATCTCTGAAAAGCTGCTTTATGGTTAGTGTTTAGCTGTTCAGATTAATAATAGTTTCGTTTCTTCAACCGGGAACAACAGGAGACGTGCATTTACCATGTTTCATTACTCCCGGCTGTAAATCTACATGAAAATAATTGAAATTGATTTTACACTTTATCCTCGGTCTGTTGTTGCTCATGTCACCATCATGTTGTCCGTCTACTTTATAGCGTTTCCCTCCATAATATGCAGTCATGGTGTTTTTAAAGAGCAGCTAAAACAGATTTATTCATCAGGCAAATTTATAACACGTCAGGCAAAGCGTAAATAATGTAAATAAATGGCGAATAACATTGCCTCCTGTATGTTTTATGCACTGCTCACGTCATATTTGTAATGCTTCACTTCCTGGTACTAATATATAATTGTTAATTGTTAGTAAAAATCATGTTTTGGTTGCTTTATTAAGACATCTTGAAAACTGTGACATTTAATAATCACTGATTTACACAGATGTGTATTTCATTTAAAGAAGAAGGTTGCTGTTAAATAGATGGTTTTCTAGTTTGCCTAAATAATGCTGATAAGTTAGATCATGTGTACCTGCACTACCTTAAAGTCTTGTCATGGATCTCAGTTGTAAGAGCAACACATAATAACTTGACTTCCAGTTGATCATTTGGAAAAGTGTCAGAAGGTGGATTTCTCTGATGGATCATCTGTTGATCTGCATCCCAATCACCACAAATACTGCAGAAGACCAACTGGAACCAGCATGGACCAAGATTCTCACTGAAATCAGTCAAGTTTGGTGAAGGAGACATCATGGTTTGGGGTTACACTCAGTATGCGAGAGATCTGCAGAGTGGATGATCAACATCAACAGCCTGAGGTATCAAGACATCTGTGCTGCCCATTACATTACAAACCACAGGAGAGGGACAATTCTCCAGCAGGATAGCGCTCCTTCTCATACTTCAGCCTCCACATCAAAGCTCCTGAAAGCAATGAGTGCTCCAGGATTGGCCAGCCTTGTCACCAGACATCAACATTATTAAGCATGTCTGGGGTAAGATGAAGGAGGAGGCGTTGAAGATGAACACAAAGGATCTTGATGAACTCTGGGATTGCCGTTCCAGAGGACTTTATTAATCAGTGATGTGAGTCATGTCAGAGATGTATGGATGCAGTCCTCCAAGCTCATGATGGAGTCAGACACAATATTCATTCTGTCTCCACTGCAGCAGGACTTTATATTCTATACTGGACATTATTTCTGTTCAGTGATGACACTTTAGTTTAAGCAAAGTCAGACTTTACTGTCCTAATGAAATCATTAATAATCAAGACATGATCAGATTTTATTGTGCTCAAATAAGCAAAATCTAGAGGCCTTCGCCTTTCATAGAGACACTTCTGACACCAAATGATCAACTAGAAGATGAGTTAATATTTAGTGTTCCTAAAAATTGGATAGGCGACAAGACTTTTGTTAGCTAGTGTAAGGGTTTTTAAACTGTGGGTCGCACTATGTGGAAAGGTGGGTCGCACAGCGTCACTTAGCTGCAGCTATATTTACATTGCAGTGAATCAAAACCAGTACGATAATTAGCGAATGATTCTTTAGAGATGATTCTGTTTTTCAAATGAATCATTTAGGTTATAAAGCATGAGCTGAAACAGTCTGAATCACCATTCATTGAATGACTGAGTCAGATTAATTTGTGTTGAACTGTCGCGTGTGTACGTCAGTAGCGTGCAGCATTCATGTTTGGGAAAATGGAAAAGTTTTTAAAACTAAAGGCGCCGCAGACCTCTGATATGTCTTCAGATCAAACCAAAACTAAAAAGGAGCCACACAGAAAATTTGATCAGTCCTACATTGATTTTAATTTTATTGCCGGCAGAGGCGTAGCGGACGGGCATGCACCGTGGGGGGGGCCTGCGTGATTAGGGGGCCCCACGTCGTCGCGATTTTCAATAATTGAAAATCCCGCAACCGCAATAATCAAACTCTTGGGAACAACTGTGGTCGGAACCAAAGTTCACAGGTCTGTGTTCTCTGAACTCCTCTCAAGCGGTGGACTACTTCATTCTGATTGCTTGCCGCCGAACCGCGTCATAGCTCATACCATAAAGTTGACTTGATTTCAACTCTCCTCGACGGCCACACAAGAGAAGACGCGCAGCGCTGTTCCTCGCCGCCGGTTCTCGTTAAAAATGAATGACTTCTGGCTAATTTGACGCTCTCGCCGCTTTTGGTTTGTGATCGCTCCTCAGTTTGTGAAGGCCCTGCGTTGTCGCTCCGCCCCGCCCCCTTTCCCGCTCCTCAGTTCGTGAAGGCCCTGCGTTGTCGCTCCGCCCTGCCCCCTTTCCCGCTCCTCAGTTTGTGAAGACCCCGCGTTGTCGCTCCACCCCGCCCCCTTTCCCGCTCCTCACTTTGTGATCGCTCCTCGGTTTGTGAAGGCTTCCCTGCGTTGTTGCTGCACCCCCCCTCAACCCTCCGCATTTTGCGCTACGCCACTGCGCAGAGGTCCAGAGAGAGAGGAAGTCCTGCATTGTCTTTTATGTTTAGAAAAGCTTGCAAGTGCTAGCATGTAACCCTTAAAACTTAAACGGCTCCTGACAACAAACATTCTGCATATGCCAACAAAGGTTGATCATATTCTCTTCTGAAAGATTATCTTCACCAACAAAAAATGATCCCAGTTACAGCCAGCATCCCACAAAAAGCACTTCGAGCCTCATTTTGTGCATATCAAATCGCAAAATCCAAAAAGCCACACACCATATATTTTTGACTGCTTTGAATGGAAACATGTTTTACCCATTTTTCCATATTAAAATATTATGGTCGGTCTTGAGATTGAATTACTTACCTAGGTGGGTCCCGGATTGAAAAAGTTTGGGAACCCTTGAGCTAGTGTATATAGTTAAAATCATGTGATGTATTCAAACTATGTAAAATTTTACAGTGGTTTAAATGATTTTATCGGTGATTTCGTTATTACTGTATTTAGTTTTTCATAATAAGAGTTGTGTTCTGTTTTGAACACGGCTGATTCATTCTTTATGTGTTGTTTTTGCTCTCATTTCTTTAATCTTTGTTTCCAGCTACTATAATTTGGACGACATCAGCCATGAAACCATTAATAAATACCTGTCAAACCTGGTGGAGAGGAGTCTGAGGGATCTGGAATGTTCCTACTGCATGGAGATACAACAGGTAGAGCTACTCCATTCACATCATGGGGTGTCCTGGAGGGTCGGTGTCCGGCAGATTTGAGTTCCCACTTTCCTCAACACACCTGCATGGATGTTTCTAGAAAGCCTAGTAAGAGCTTGATTAGCTAGCCCAGGTGTGTCTGATTGGGGTTGGAGCTAAACTTTGCAGGACACCGGCCCTCCGGGACCGAGTTTGGACATGCCTGATTTACATGTCCACGTATTTATCAGTGGTCAACCCGGTACTAGTAAGATGTACCTAATAAAGTGGCCAGTGAGTGTATGTTAAATGTGTTTATAATGCAATTAAAACGCTTTTATAGTGTCTGTGTGTTGTGATGTTTGCGTATGGCTTCACTTTGTGTTATAAATATAGACTTTGTACTATGAAGCTCATGTAAATGTCCTGAAGAAAGAATGTCATCTTTGACCTGCCCCCCACTGTACGCCTGTATTTTGACCTCCGTCATGTTAATCAGTGACCGTCTGTGTTTTATTTTATGTGTCTAGGACGAGCAAACCATCGAGCCCCTGACATACGGCCGCATTTCATCCTATTATTACCTGAAACACCAGACCATCCGCATGTTCAAAGAGCGCCTGAAGCCCGAGCTGCCGGTCCACGAGTTGCTGGCCATCCTGTCGGTGAGCAAACATTCATTTTTAATGCATCTTCATCCAGTGTCTGCGGTCATCTTCTGCTCACCGAGGCGTTCAGTGCACTTTAATCACCAATGCATCACCACCTTCACCGGCCAGCATCCTGACCCTGTTAATGATTAGTGCATGAGCAGAGCTGCGGAGTGAAGCTTTACATTTACTCCAGGCTTGTCATGCTCCTTGATTTAAACCGGCCTTAATTTTACTCATAGTTTAGTGCATATACGTATACTGTTTTTTAATTGGATGCTATCGTATGCTATATTTGTGCATATACATTAGATTAGTCAGTGCTTTAAGCCAAATATGGAGCTAATCTAAGAAAATAATGTGCTGTGACGGTCCAAAAGTTGGCCAAATTTATCAATTAGGGAAAAAGAATAAATACAAATGTTAAATAAAGGAAAAAACGTCTTTGCCAAGAGAACATTTCCTTTGCATCTCAGTGAATATAGCTAATGCATTTCGGGGCAAACTGATAAACGGATATATTTATTAAAATTTAGTCAACAAAGATCTTTAGAAAACCAAATAATACACACTTAAATTCAAGCAAATATTGCAAAGAAAAATGCAAAATTTAGACAAAATATTCACACACACACACACGTTTGTTTTTGTGAAAAGTGGGGACATAACATAGGTTTCCATTCATTTTATACTGTTCAGACCGTATATTGTATTGCCCTCACCACACCCCACCCCTAAACCCAACCATCACAGGAGACTGTGTGCAGCTTTACTCTCTGATTAAACTCATTCTGTAGGATTTGTAAGCATTTTGAGAAATGAAGACGTCACCAATGTCCTCATATTTTGTATCAATCACCTTCTTTTTGTAATACCTGTGTCATACCCATGTCATTATCCGCTTGAGCGGCTTCCGGGTCCAATTCAACTGAATGGGGAGACTCATGAAATGGTAATAATAAACGTTTACAAAGCCATTTAATGCTTTCACGATGGCAGTATATATGTCCTTGCCTAATAACCGATGGCCAGAAAGTGATACATTTTTTTTATAAATTGTTAAATTCATGGTATTTGTTATGCAGCAAGCCCAGAGATTGTTGTGTACACTATGACTTTATATAAAATTAACTGTAATGTGTGATCATAAACAAATGATTTCTCCACTCAAATGAATGGCGGCTTGGACGCGGAAACAGTATACATACTTCACAAACACGTCACCGCTTAACAAGCGGATACAGATTTGTGTCCTGATATGTCACACACACACACACACACACACACACACACACACACACACACACGCACAGATATATACAGTTGAAGTCAGAGTTATTCTCCCCCTTTACATTTTTTTCTTTTTAAAATATTTTCTAAATGATGTTTTGGAAATGTTCATAGTATGTCTGATAATATTTTATCTTCTGGAGAAAGTCTTATTTGTTTGATTTTGGCTAGAATAAAAGCAGGTTTAAAATTTTTAAAAGCCATTTTAAGGAAAATATTTGTCCTTATTATTATTTGTCCAAAAAAAAAAAAGTTTTTTAATAACCCTAATAACCCTTTAAGCTATTTTTTTTTTTGGACTGTCTACAGAACAAACCATCATTATACAACAACTTGCCTAATTACCCTAACCTGCCTAGTTAACCTAATTAGCCTACTTAAGACTGCAAAATATCTAGTCTAATATTATTTACTGTCATCATGGCAAATATAAAATAAATCAGTTATTAGAGATGAGTTATTAAAACTATTAAATTCTCAGATTAGGTCAGTCTGAGATTATGGGCGGGGCTAACATACTTAACAACGCCCCCTCCAGCTGTCATCGCTATGACAACAAACATAAATGGTGAGGAGGAGGAGTCTATTAGGTTGTAAAACTCTCCCCAAACCTTTTCCCCATATCTCTGAATGAAATGCCTACTTTACTGCATCCAATCAGCTCGCAGTAGGAAAAACAAGCCACGCCCACTTTTTATTATTTAATATTCCTTTTTTAGGAACTGCATCGCAATACGAAAACAGTGGTTGCAGCGTCCTGTTCATCCAGACTTTAATTTAAACATAATTTTACTTGCAATTGAATACCATTTCTGCCTACTCTGCCCACTTCTGTGCTTGAGTCCAGTTTGCCACACACACACACACACACACATAATTGCCCCCTGAAGGGTTGGTGTGAAAATGATCAGCTCTTTACATTCGCCTCATTAGAAAAAAAGCCCCGCTCTCACCGATCGCCAGCATAATTGAGACATAAAGGCTTTTCACACTTCAGTGACATGACATCTGTCTCATTGTGGAGCCGCTGCACAACGGATGGAAACATTGCCGAAAACGTCCCCTTAAATAGTTTTATAACCGCTCCTGCTGGACGATCACGTCTCCAGAATGGGCTGTAAATTAGTGTCTTAATTGCACTTAATTTTAAGCACAACGTTAGTTTTTAATTAGGCTAAATCTGAATTGGTGTCAGCCATTCTGTCTGTTTGTTGTTATTGTGTTTCCACTTATTTGTTGTTGCTCCAAAATTAAGTTTAAGTTTATGAATATTGAAGTTTTAGCACTTTGCTGAGCCGTTGCTGAGGAATAAACAAATTTGCATTATTTAGTTTCAATTCTTTTTATGGATACAAAATTTATCATGACTTGTCATTCTTAACTATATTATATTATATTATATTATATTATATTATATTATATTATATTATATTATATTATATTATATTCAAATTTATATTATACTATATTATACTATATTATATTATATTAAAGTTTATGTTATAAATTATATTATATTATATTATATTATATTATATTATATTATATTATATTATATTAAAATGTATATTATATTATATTAAAAGTTATTATATTATTTTATATTATATTATATTATATTAAAATGTATATTATACTATAATAAATTATATTATATTTTATTGTATTATATTATAATAAATTATTATATAATAAATTATATTATACTATAATAAAATATATTATATTATATTATATTATATTATATTATATTATATTATATTATATTAAAATTTATATTATACTATAATAAATTGTATTATATAATAAATTATATTATATTAAAATTTATATTTTATTATATTATATTAAAATTTATTAAATTATTTTATATTGTATTAAAATGTATTATATTATATTATATTATATTATATTATATTATATTATATTATATTATATTATATTATATTATATTATATTATAATAAAAGTAATAGTGGCAGAAGGTGGATTTTTCCCATGAATCATCTGTTGAACTGCATCCCAATCATCACAAGTACAGCACAAGACCTACTGGAACCAGACTTTTGTCAGCTAGTGTTCATTTTTTGTGTCAGTTTTGAGATTTCTACAGGGTGAATCAATGATCTTCCAGTTGATGTACGGTTTGTTAGGATAAGAGTTTTCCCGATGTTAAAAGACAGATTCATCTGCTCAAAATAAAGACGCTGTGAGAGCCGCTTTGAGTCATGCCTGTGAATGTTAATGCCGGTGTGTGTGTGTGTGTGTGTGTGTCAGTAATAGGCAAAAGAGCACATGTTAATGCGGTAATGATGCCTGAGGCAGCAGGGATAAATCACTGATCCTCACAGTTATATGTGTCCCGCTTGATTATCCACTTACCACTCACTCATTACGTGTGTCTGTCCGAACGCTCACACAAAAGCCTGACATGAGGTGGGCGGGACCCCCCGTTTTCACTCATTCAATGGCAGCAAATGAAATGACCCTCTGCGTGACGCCTCCCCCATCAGACCCTCGTTCACCCGTATTGTGCTGTAATTACCATGGAACGGCTCATAATGAGACACCAAGTCAAGCCACCAGAGCTCCCCCTGTCCCTACACAGTGGTCTTGACCTTCTATAGTGTCTAGCTTTTAAACTCCTACAAAAAAAAGCCTTAAACTGTTGGATTGGTGATTCAATATTTGATTTTTTTTGTATGTCTCAAGAAATAATATGTATTATTGTTATGATTATTATTATTATTATTATTACTATTATTATTATTAATATTACTATTATTATTATTATTATTATTATTATTATCATCATTAAAATTATTTGGGTTTATAGTTTAAGACATGGGAAATACAGTGTTTCTCCTGGTTTATTATATTATATTATATTATATTATATTATATTATATTATATTATATTATATTATATTATATTATATTATGTTATATTTTTGTATGTCTCAAGAAATAAAATGTATTATTATTATTATTATTATTATTAAATTATATTATTTAATTTAATTTTATATTATATTATATTATTTAAATTTCATTTCATTTATAATAAATTCTATTATATTATATTATATTACATTATTTAATATTATATTATATTATATTATATTATATTATATTATATTATATTATATTATATTATAATAAAATGTATTATTTTATATTATATTATTTTATATTTTATTATTTTATTTAATATTTTTATATTATATTATATTTTTGTATGTCTCGAGAAATACAATGTATTATTATTATTATTATTATTATTATTATTATTATTATTATTAAATAAAAATTATTATTTTAAGACATGGGAAATACAATGTTGGGTAGAGGCTGTTTCTCCTGGTTTGAGCTGCATTTCTACCTGTTGTCAACAATATTGTTTAAATTGATGGAGTTGTGTACAGGTAGGTTTTAATCCACCATGCCATTCCTTCTGGAACGGACTTCAGTGGTAATAGTTTTTATTTTCGGCATTATAATGATCCCCTAGTTGCATTGAAATCCTATTTTAGAGAAAGAAAATAGCTGATGAAACACAGACAGTCATGAAATGTCCTACACAGTGTCCAGACCTGAATATTATAGAGGCTGTATGAGATCACCCGGACAGAAAAAGAAAGATATGGCACTCCAAACCTAAAGAAGAGCTCTGGAAGGTGCTAAATAAGGCCTGGTGTTTTTACACAGCACATTACTTCAGAAAATATCAGGACAATTAGAACCAAACAGTTCAAGGTGCCAAGGAAAGCCACATTAAACTGGAAGAGGAAATGTTTTGCTGTTGTTTTGAACATGTTTCCTATATTTTTTGGTTAAGACACTGATTGATTATATACTGTGTCAAAGTGTTAGTCCAGCATAGGACTTTAGCGCAGTACTCTATGTACATTGAAAGAGTAAAACGTATAATAGGTGCCTGTAAACAGAGTGTGATGTGTGCTGGCAGTTGTTGTTTTTTTGCCATGAAGTACTGTATGTGTCTGGTGGCAGATGTTCAGAGGGTGATTTGTGTCTTTGCAGGCAAAAACACTGTACATTTTGAGGAAACACTATTAAGGGAGTTTTGTCGCACTTTATTAGTTCTGTAGATTTCGATTAAAATAAGAGGTCACTTTACACGTATCTTTTCTGTGATAAAAGCAGGTTTTGTCCTAACCAGCTCCAACAAAATTTCTATTTTAGAAATGTTTTCTATTTCCACAACATCACAGCAGAACAAAAGCATAAACAAGGTACTGATTATGGGCTTTATTCAGTGTTCAATGCTACGAATGTGAGTTTAAACAACAAAAGCATAAACTACTATGACTGATCACCTCAGGTACTGATTATGGGCTTTATTTAGTGTTTAGGGCTACGAATGTGAGTTTAAACAACGACAGCATAAACTACTATGACAATAATCGCCCTCAGGTACTGATTATGGGCTTTATATTCAGTGTTTAATGCTCCCAATGTGAGTTTAAAGAACAACAGCATAAACTACTATGACAATGGTCATCCTTGGTGGCAGAGTCCGGACACTAGCTCTGTCTTGTCCTGTTTCTGTCATTGTGTGTGTCTGCGTGTGTCTGGGATGCGCACTCTTGTACTCGAGTTTGTGTTTTGTTCTGTTGGCATGTGTTGCGCTGTTTCATTCTTAGCGTCTCTGTTTAGTTGGTTTCGGTTTTGGTTGGCGCTGAGACGAAACATGCGTGCTGCATATTAGTGAGCGCACGGTAAGGTTTTTTCATCTATCGTGTGCTCGTGTCTTGTGTCCGTTGTCTAAGCACGTGGCTCTGTGTTTACACTTTTGTTGTGTGCTTCAGTGTTGTGTTTGTCTTGTCATACGAACACGCGGTTAATCAACTCTCTCATTGGCTGCGTGTTCTCGTCGTGCTTTATGTGAGCACATGGCTTGTGTTGTCTCTTTGTGTCATGTGCTCTCCTGTCTACTGTCTAGTCCCACCCTCCTCGTTAACCCATTATTAGTAAATTATGTTCATCTGTTTGTGTGTTAGTTTACTTCTGCTTATATTCTCCTCATGTCTGCTGTCCTGTGCCAGTTCGTCATCATATGTTGTCTTGTCGCGTTGTATGTTGCTTTGTTCCAGTCCAGAGTCTTCCAGTCTTGATCCCTGCCAGCATTTCCATCCTAGTTTGTTTTGATTGTTTGTTTGTTTTATTAATGTTTTCCCCCTCGGGGTTGTTTATTTTGCCTTTTATTTTGTTTTATTATAAATAAATATTTATTTACCCTCCACTTGGGTTCTCGCTCCTTTTTCCCCAACCATCCATCGTGACAATTATGGGCTTTATTCAGTGTTTAATGCTACGAATGTGAGTTT
>NC_141036.1:1650000-1662500 GCF_052040795.2 Danio rerio | reverse complement strand
AGTTACAGAGGAAATGACTTTTTGATTAATTAAGTTTGTTAGCGCAGCTGAGCTCAGCAAACTTTAACCTCAGACCAGGGAAGAGAGAGGGACCAACCACTGGGAGGACCAGGAGATATAGAAGACCAGATAACATAGATATAAATATATACCAGTGATACTCATTCGCTGAGTGGATGAATGAATGAATGAATGAATGAATGAATGAATGAATGAATTAATGAATATATAATCAGATAAATGAATGGATGAATGAAAAATCTGATAGATGGATGGATGGATGCATGGATGGATTGATGGATGGATAGATAAATTTTATATCATAATTAATGATTATTGATTGGTTAAATGATTGAGTGAATGAGTGAGTGAATGAGTGAGTGAATGAATGAATGAACAAATTAGTTAGTAAATTTATGAATAAGTGATTTGTTTATTTAATTAATGATTGATTAAATGACTGAGTGAATAAATGACTGATTGAATAAGCAGATGAAATGAATGAATAAATTAATGGATGATTGAGTGAATTAATTATTGGATGAATGAGTGAACTAATGAGTGTTTGAGTTAGTGATTGAATGAATGAATGAATGAATGAATGAATGAATGAATGAATGAATGAATGAATGAGTGAATGAGTGAGTGAGAGTGAGTTAATGAGTGAAGGAAATAATGAATGAGTGAATGGTTGATTAAATGAGTGAGTAAATGATGTAAATGAATGGATTAATGAGTGAATGAGTGAGTGAATTAATGAGTGAGTCAATTAATGAATTAATGAGTTTATTAAAAGTGAATGAGGTAATTGATGAGTGAATGAATAAGTGAATGGTTGATTAAATTAGTGAATGAATGACTAAATGGTTGATTACATTAGTGAGTGAATGAAAAAATTAGTGAATGGTTGATTAAATTAGTGAGTGAAGAGTGAATAAATGAATGAGTGAGTGAGTGAGTGAGAGAGTGAGTTGACTGAATTAATTAATTAATGAGAGAGTAAGTGAATGAATTAATAAATAAATGAGTGAATTAATAAATGAGTGAATGATTGATTCAATTAGTTAATGAAAGGTGAGTGAATGAGTCTATGATTGAATGAATGAGTGAATTAATGAGTGAGTGAACGAATGAATAAACGAATTAATGAACGAACGAATGAATGAATGAATGACTTTGCTCTATAAGTGCATGTGTTGTGTCTGCAGGCTATGCTGGATGTGGTGGCGAATGAAGGCTGGCTTGTGTCCGCGCTGAGTCTCTGTAATCTGGTCCAGATGATCATCCAGGCCCGATGGCTGCACGATTCCTCCCTGCTCACACTCCCTCACATCCAGAAGCAGGAGCTCTATGTCTTCAGGTACTTTTTTACTTTTACCTCCTTATATCATTGTACTCAATCACATTGATCTTACTTTTTATTAAACATAAACACCGTGATGTAATTCCAAATATTGAAACTATGGCTTCATGTGCTATATAAATATTTAATGTGTCAGGGAGACATTTATATATCAGCTGCCAGAAAGCTTTAATTTTGAACCAGACCAAAACATATTAGACACAGCTGGCTCAACATTACTCCGGTCACAGTGAGGGTCTATATTTGGTTTCAGTTTCAGAACATTTTAATAGTCGATGAATGAATGAATGATGGAATGATTGAATGAGTGAGTGAGTGAATGAATGAATTAACTGATTAATGATTGAATGATTATGTGAATGAATGAGTGAATGAATGAGTGAATTGATGAGTGAGTGAGTGAGTGAGTGAGTGAGTGAGTGAGTGAGTGAGTAAATGAATGAGTGAATGGTTGATAAAATTAGTGAGTGGATGAATAAATGGTCAGATGAATGAATGAATGGATTCAGTTATTAATTAATATTTGATTGAATGAATGAATGAATAAATAATTGCATGAATATATTAATTAATGATTGAATGATTATGTGAATGAACAAGCTAATTAATGAGTGAATAAGTGAGTAAGTGGGTGAGTGAGTAAATGAATGAGTGAATTGTTGATTAAATTAGTGAGTAAATTAATGATTGATTGATAGAATGAATGGATTAATTTATTAATTAATGATTGATTGATTGATTGATTGAATGAATAATTGAATTATTAAATGATTATGTGAAAAAATGAGTAAATGAATGAGCGAATTGATGAGTGAGTGAGTAATTGAATGAGTGAATAGTTGATTAAATTAGTGAGTGAATGAATGAAAGATCAGATGGATGAATGAATGAATGAATGAATGGATTAATTTATTAAGGATTGATTGAATAAATGAGTGAGTAAATAATTGAATGATTGAATGAATAAATAAGTAATTTGGTTGATTAAAATAGTAAGTGAATGAATGAATGATCAGATGAATGAATGAATGAATAGATTAATTTATTAATTAATGATTGATTGATTGATTGATTGAGTAAATAATTGATTGAATGAATAAATGAATGAATTAATGAATGAATGAATGAATGAATGAATGAATGACTTATTGAGTAAATGTATGGATGAGTGATCGGATGATTTAATTTATAATTGAATGAATGAATGAGTGAGGTTCTATATAAGTATTCAATGTGTCAGGGAGGAATTTGAATATCAGCTGCCAGAAATCCATAAAGTTTAAACCAGACTAAAACATCTGAGGCACAGCTGGCTCAACATCACACCGGTCACAGTGAGGGTCTAAATTTGGTTTCAGCTTGGTGAGTTTCAAAACATTTTAATAATATTTTGGTGGAATGAACAAAAAAGATTGGTTCATCTCACACTCAAAGGTCTGAGTCAGTAAAATGATCCAACTTTCGCATCCCTTTGAGCTGCAGTGAAGCGGGTCCCGCAGGTGTGTGGCCTCCATTCTTCAGCTCTTCCCTCCACATTGTTTTGCTTCACAGATTGTGCGTTTGCCACCCAGTCTTATCCATACAACATCAATCAAATGGAGATAACTGCTGCATACATGATGAGAATAGTGCTTAGGCAACTTTTAGTTGTAATAAAATGGCATAACACTGCTGTTTTAGAGAGAGAGAAGAACACATTTCCAAGTATAATAGTTTAATTAACTAATTTATTTGAACTCTACCATGATAACAGTGCTTAATATTAGACTAGAGGTTTTTCAAGATACTGGTGTTCAGCTTAAAGTGACATTTAAAGACCTGAACTAGGTTAATTAAATCATGACAATAATATTATTAGTAAGTAACCAATAATAATTAAATAAAGAATAATATTGAATTTAAAGTGGCTTTAAAATATAAAAACTGCTTTCATTCTAGCCGAAATAAAGCAAATAAGACTTAAAAAAACAACTACAGGAAATACTGTAGGAAAATTCCTTCATTAAATGTCACTTGGGAAATATTTGAGAGAAAAAATACATATTTTAAAGGAGGGCTAATACTATATATATATAGTTGCTACTTAGATAACTATATAAAGTCATAGGTATTGTCGTGCAATCGTGTCTCCTGTCTTTATTTTGCACATCAGCCGTATTGACTCTTTGGAGCGCTCTTTTCCTCTGTCTGTATCCCAGCCTGTGGCCACAGAGAGAAGCGAGTGTTCACTTCCCGTCCGCCGTGTTAAAGGGCTGCTGCGCTCCTCACCTGTGGCTCGCTGATTATCAGAGTGTAACGTGGCTTATCGGCTAATCCCGCCGCCGTCTCTTATCTAACTCCGCAAACACCATCAGCATGGCTTATCAGCGGGAACGGCTCCAAACGCAGCGCTCCTCACACAGGCACACGCTAACATCATTGCCATTGGATTTTCTGGGGCCTGTAACACATTTCACCGCGTCCTGCCGCGACTGTAATTTGGTGGAAACACAATAAAAATGGTAAGAGAGGGATCAGAGCCAGGCGGGATCCATCATGCTGTGACAGCGGGAAACAGAAGCGCAGCTCAGCCAACTCGTACCTGATTGAAGACAGCGTCATGTGACCGTCTTTTCCCTCACAGGAGGTGGAGCACTGGAGGAATTGGTTTACTAAATAGGAGTTATGAGATATAGTGAAAAATGTACTCGTCATATTTCAATATGTATAAAGGAGCTGTCTGTGTTCTTCATTATTTTTAACAATTAATTTACCTTCATGAACTTTAATTAAACATTATAACATACCAGCCCCCTTGACTGACTTTCTTCACTTTCTGGATACATGGAACTCCTTTAGGGCGGAGCTATCAGTCCTTTAGGGCGGAGCTATCAGTCATTTAGGGTGGAGCTATCAGTCATTTAGGGTGGAGCTATCAGTCATTTAGGACAGAGCTATCAGTAATTTACGGCAGAGCTATCAGTCATTTAGGGCGGAGCTATCAATCATTTAGGTGTGGCTATCATACTTTTAAGGGTGGAGTTATCAGTCATTTAGGGTGAAGCTATCAGTCATTTGGGGCGGAGCTATCAGTCATTTAGGGTGGAGCTATCAGTCATTTAAGGTGGAGCTACCAGTCATTTAGAGTGGAGCAATCAGTAATTTAGGGCGGAGCTATCAGTCATTTGGGGCGGAGCTATCAGTCATTTAGGGTGGAGCTATCAGTCGTTCACGGCGGAGCTATCAGTCATTTAGAGTGGAACTATCAGTAATTTAGGGCGGAGCTATCAGTCATTTGGGGCAGAGCTATCAGTCATTTAGGGTGGAGCTATCAGTCATTTGGGGCGGGGCTATCAGTCATTTAGGGTGGAGCTATCAGTCGTTTACAGTGGAGCTATCAGTCATTTAGAGTGGAGCTATCAGTAATTTACGGCGGAGCTATCAGTAATTTGGGCGGAGCTATCAGTCATTTGGGGCGGAGCTATCAGTCATTTAGGGTGGAGCTATCAGTCATTTGGGGCGGAGCTATCAGTCATTTAGGGCGGAGCTATCAGTCATTTGGGGCGGAGCTATCAGTCATTTAGGGTGGAGCTATCAGTCATTTGGGGCGGAGCTATCAGTCCTTTAGGCGAAGCTATCATACTTTTAAGGGTGGAGTTATCAGTCATGTAGGCCAGAGCTGTCAGTCATTTAGTGTGGAGCTATCAGTCATTTAGGGTGGAGCTATCAGTCGTTTAGGGCGGCGCTATCAGTCCTTTAGGGCGGAGCTATCAGTCCTTTAGGGCATAGCTATCAGTCGTTAGGGCGGAGCTATCAGTCATTTAGGGCGGAGCTATCAGTCCTTTAGGGCATAGCTATTAGTCGTTAGGACGGCGCTATCAGTCGTTAGGGTGGAGCTATAAGTCCTTTAGGGCGGAGATATCAGTCATTTGGGGCGGAGCTATCAGTCCTTTAGGGTGGAGTACTAATACAGCAATAAACATGTGCTCAAGGGAAAGTAAAAGTATACTTTTTTTCTACTATGAAAATGACAATTTCTGAGATAAACTGCTCAGTATTCCTAGTATTTGTAACTTTACACCACCGAGTATAAGGTATATCAGTGAAAACCCTCTCCTCAATCCTCTACTATAAGACTGTTACAGTTAAACAGATGATTTAATTTCCAGTGTGTGGTGTCTCCATCGACCAAATGTGAGTGTGTTTCCTCTTTCAGGAGGTGGAGCTCCAGAGGTGTGAGGGCTGGATGTGGCCACCAAGGCCCAATCGAAGGTCTTCCTGAGCTGATTGCTGCCTGTGATGGAAAAGAGGACATCTTTACGTCTATGGTGAAGGAAGTGCTGCAACCCAATCAGATCTCTCAGGTGCGTCACATGTTATAAAACAGACGGTTCTTTATATTAGGGCTGTACAATATATCATCTCAGCATCGATATTGCATTGTGCACACAGATATGCAGTGTTGAATTATGGCTGACCAGAAATTACTGTATTTATATAAAATATAAACTATTTATCCATAAAAAAATGAAGTTTTGTCCTTTTTGGCAATTTTGTAAAAATTAATTTGTCTTAATTTGCCATTAGGTACCGTAACTTCTTTCACTTCTTGGTCACATAGAACTTCTTTAGGGCAGAGCTATCAGATCTTTAGGGTGGAGCTATGAGTTCTTTAGGGCGGAGATATCAGTCATTTAGGGTGGAGCTATCAGTCATTAAGGGTGGAGCTATCAGTCATTTAGGGTGGAGATATCTGTAATTTAGGGTGGAGCTATCGGTTCTTTAGGGCGGAGCTATCAGTGAATTAGGGCGGAGATATCGGTAATTTAGGGTGGAGCTATTAGTCATTTGGGGTGGGGCTATCAGTTATTTATGGTTGAAGTAATTTATGGTGGAGCTATCAGTTGTTTAGTGCAGCTGTCAGTCATTAAAGACTAAACTATTAGTTCCTTAGGGTGGAGCTGGCAGTCATTTAAGATGGAACTATCAGTCATTTGGGGTGGAGCTATCAGTCCTTTAGGATGGAAGTCATTTTGGGTGGAGCTATCAGTCAATTAAGGCAGCTATCAGTCATTAAGGGTGAAATTATCATTCATTTAGGGTGGAGCTATCTGTCATTTAGGGTGGAGCTATCAGTCAAATTATTCATCAGTGAAAAATTTAGAGCAAAGCTATAAATAGTTTAGGGCGGTACTATTAAGCATTTAAGGCATATATATCAGTCATTTAGGGCAGACTTTCTAGTAATTTGGAGCGGATCTATCAGTCGTTTAGGGCAAAGCTCTCAATCATTTAGGGGAGGTCTTTCAGTCATTTGGGGTGGAGCTATCAGTCCTTTAGGGTTGAGCTATGAATAATTTAGGACAGAGCTATGAATAATTTAGGGCGGGGCTATCAGTCTTTTAGGGCGGAGATATCTGTCCTTTTGGCCAGAAACATCACTCCTTTAGGGCGGAGCTATCTGTCATTTCGGGTGGAGCTTTGAGTAATTTAGGGCGAAGCTATCAGTCCTTTAGGCCAGAGATTTTAGTCCTTTAGGGCGGAGATATCAGTCATTTGGGGGGGGAGTTATCAGTCATTTAGGGTGGAGCTATTCTTCATTTAGGGCAGAGCCATTGGTCCTTTAAGGCAAAGCTTTCAGTAATTTAGGGCGGAGCTATGAATAATTTAGGGCAGGGCTATTAGTCATTTATGGTAAAGCTATCAGTAATTTAGGGCTGAGCTATCAGTCACATAGGGCGGAGCTATCAGTCATTTAGGGCGGAGCCTTGAGTAATTTAGAGCGGGGCTATTAGTCATTTAGGGTGAAGCTATCACTAATTTAGGGCTGAGCTATCAGTCATTTAGGGCGAAGCTTTGAGAAATTTAGAGCGGTGCTATTAGTCATTTAGGGTGGAGCTATCAGTCATTTAGGGCTGAGCTATCAGTCATTTAGGGCGGAGCTATCAGTCATTTAGGGTGGAGCTTTGAGTAATTTAGGGCAGAGGCTTTAAGGTTGTGGCTGAAAGGCGTAAAACATATGCCTAAATGGTTGGCGGTTCATTCCACTGTGGAGACCCCTGATAAGTAAGGGACTAAGCCAAATAAAAATGAATACAATAAAATATCGTAACGTCATATTTTCACAATATCTACTCATCAATATCACGAAGACCTGTTTTTATCAACCAGAGACTCTTCTGTGGAGACCAATCGCCTCTTAACAACATAAACATTCAAATAAATTCCAATTGTCCACGCGTCAGGCGGCGTGATTTGCAGAAAGCAGCAGACAGTCACGGTGGTCTCAGGTAGCAGCAAGATCTCCAATTACCTCCCAAATGAGAGGGTTTAGAGCTCCAATCTAAGTGCTAATTGCGGCGGTAATGCGAGCGTCCGAGCCCAGCGATGAGCCCAGCGTCGTTCCCCATCAGTATTCCGGCAAACCCCCCTTCCTCTCGGTCCTGCTAATTAAATAAGCACATGCGCCGCCGCGTCCTCGTCTCATTCACTGAGGAAGCGTAATCCTTGCATAAATAGCTGTGGCAGGGTGATCTACACCATCAGCCATGTCTCCAGTGCTAACACAACAACAGCCAGTAAACGCTTTTTACACACATTCTCTTTCTCCTGGGCCATTTCTGGTGTGGTTGTGCAGTTGTTGAGCAAAACAATCAAGCTGTATTGATGATTTGTTGTTTTTTGTACAGTAGATTTGTCTTTTATTGTTGTTCTGCAGATTTCTGAGCAAGGCTGATGAGTTTTGTGCTAGATTTTCAGAAAAATATCATTGTGTTGACTCTAATGTTGTTGTGTTGTTGCTGGTGTTGTGATGTGATGATTCTGATGTTGTGTTGTTTTGATGCTGATGCTAATGTTGTTTTGATGTTGTGTTGTGATGATTCTGATGTTGTGTTGTCTTGATGCTGATGCTAATGTTGTGTTGATTCTGATGATGTGTTGTGTTGTTGCTGGTGTTGTGTTGTGTTGATTCAGATGTTGTGTTGTGTTGTTGCTGGTGTTGTGTTGTGTTGATTCTGATGTTGTGTTGTTGGTGCTGTGTTGTGTTGTGATGATTCTGATGTTGTGTTGTGTTGTTGCTGGTGTTGTGTTGTTGCTGGTGTTGTGTTGTTGCTGGTGTTGTGTTGATTCTGATGTTGTGTTGTTGGTGCTGTGTTGTGTTGTGTTGTTGCTGATGTTGTGTTGTGTTGTTGCTGGTGTTGTGTTGTGTTGATGCTGATGTTGTGTTGTGTTGATTCTGATGTTGTGTTGTGTTGTTGCTGGTGTTGTGTTGTGTTGATGCTGATGTTGTGTTGTTGCTGGTGTTGTGTTGTGTTGATGCTGATGTTGTGTTGTTGGTGCTGTGTTGTGTTGTGATGATCCTGATGTTGTGTTGTTTTGATGCTGATGCTAATGTTGTGTTGATTCTGATGTTGTGTTGTTGGTGCTGTGTTGTGTTGTGATGATTCTGATGTTGTGTTGTGTTGTTGCTGGTGTTGTGTTGTTGCTGGTGTTGTGTTGTTGCTGGTGTTGTGTTGATTCTGATGTTGTGTTGTTGGTGCTGTGTTGTGTTGTGTTGTTGCTGATGTTGTGTTGTGTTGTTGCTGGTGTTGTGTTGTGTTGATGCTGATGTTGTGTTGTGTTGATTCTGATGTTGTGTTGTGTTGTTGCTGGTGTTGTGTTGTGTTGATGCTGATGTTGTGTTGTTGCTGGTGTTGTGTTGTGTTGATTCTGATGTTGTGTTGTGTTGTTGCTGGTGTTGTGTTGTGTTGATGCTGATGTTGTGTTGATTCTGATGTTGTGTTGTGTTGTTGCTGGTGTTGTGTTGTGTTGATTCTGATGTTGTGTTGTGTTGTTGCTGGTGTTGTGTTGATGCTGATGTTGTGTTGTTGCTGGTGTTGTGTTGTGTTGATTCTGATGTTGTGTTGTGTTGTTGCTGGTGTTGTGTTGTGTTGTGTTGATGCTGGTGTTGTGTTGTTGCTGGTGTTGTGTTGTTGCTGATGTTGTGTTGTGTTGTTGCTGGTGTTGTGTTGTGTTGATTCTGATGTTGTGTTGTGTTGTTGCTGGTGTTGTGTTGTGTTGATGCTGATGTTGTGTTGTGTTGTTGCTGGTGTTGTGTTGTGTTGATGCTGATGTTGTGTTGTGTTGTGTTGATGCTGATGTTGTGTTGTGTTGTTGCTGGTGTTGTGTTGTGTTGATGCTGATGTTGTGTTGATTCTGATGTTGTGTTGTGTTGATGCTGATGTTGTGTTGTGTTGTTGCTGGTGTTGTGTTGTGTTGATGCTGATGTTGTGTTGTGTTGATGCTGATGTTGTGTTGTGTTGTTGCTGGTGTTGTGTTGTGTTGATGCTGATGTTGTGTTGTGTTGTGTTGTTGCTGGTGTTGTGTTGTGTTGATGCTGATGTTGTGTTGATTGTGATGTTGTGTTGTGTTGATGCTGATGTTGTGTTGTTGCTGGTGTTGTGTTGTGTTAATGCTGATGTTGTGTTGTGTTGTTGCTGATGTTGTGTTGTGTTGATGCTGATGTTGTGTTGTTGCTGGTGTTGTGATGTGTTGTGTTGTTGCTGGTGTTGTGTTGTGTTGATGCTGATGTTGTGTTGTGTTGTGTTGTTGCTGGTGTTGTGTTGTGTTGATGCTGATGTTGTGTTGATTGTGATGTTGTGTTGTGTTGATGCTGATGTTGTGTTGTGTTGATGCTGATGTTGTGTTGTGTTGTTGCTGGTGTTGTGTTGTGTTAATGCTGATGTTGTGTTGTGTTGTTGCTGATGTTGTGTTGTGTTGATGCTGATGTTGTGTTGTTGCTGGTGTTGTGATGTGTTGTGTTGTTGCTGGTGTTGTGTTGTGTTGATGCTGATGTTGTGTTGTGTTGTTGCTGGTGTTGTGTTGATGCTGATGTTGTGTTGATTCTGATGTTGTGTTGTGTTGTTGCTGGTGTTGTGTTGTGTTGATGCTGATGTTGTGTTGTGTTGATGCTGATGTTGTGTTGTGTTGTTGCTGGTGTTGTGTTGTGTTGATGCTGATGTTGTGTTGTTGCTGGTGTTGTGATGGTTCTGATGTTGTGTTGTGTTGATGCTGATGGTAATGTTGTGTGGATGTTGTGTTGTTGCTGGTGTTGTGTTATGTTGATGCTGATGGTAATGTTGTGTTGATGTTGTGTAGTGTTGTTGCTGATGTTGTGTTAATTCTGATGTTGTGTTGATTCTGATGTTGTGATAATTCTGATGTTGTGTTGTTGCTGGTGTTGTGTTGTGTTGATGCTGATGTTGTGTTGATTCTGATGTTGTGTTGTGTTGATGCTGATGCTGATTGTGATGTTGTGTTAATTCTGATGTTGTGTTGATTGTGATGTTGTGTTGTGTTGATTCTGATGTTGTGTTGTGTTTTGTTGATGCTGATTTTGTGTTGTGTTGTGTTGTGTTGTGTTGATTCTGATGTTGTGTTGTGTTGATGCTGATGCTGATTGTGATGTTGTGTTGATTCTGATGTTGTGTTGTGTTGTGTTGATTGTGATGTTGTGTTGTGTTGATTGTGATGTTGTGTTGATTGTGATATTGTGTTGATTCTGATGTTGTGTTGTGTTTTGTTGATGCTGATTTTGTGTTGTGTTGTGTTGTGTTGATTGTGATGTTGTGTTGATTGTGATGTTGTGTTGAGTTGATGCTGATGCTGATTCTGATGTTGTGTTGTGTTGTGTTGATTGTGATGTTGTGTTGTGTTGATTCTGATGTTGTGTTGTGTTGTGTTGATTGTGATGTTGTGTTGTGTTGATTGTGATGTTGTGTTGTGTTGATGCTGATTGTGATGTTGTGTTTCCGTCAGGCCTGGCAGTATGTGAGTCAGCTGCCGGTGCTGGAGATCAGTCTGAGTGTGAAGGGATTCTGGGAAAACTCTGTGGAGCAGACAGAGCGGGCGGTTCCGGCTCAGGTGTCCAGCATTAGGGATGAGTCCAGCTGGCTGCCGCTGCATGCGGATCAGGAGTACGTCCTGCAGGTGTCCATGCGCCGGCTCAATGCGGGACAGCACAGGGTGAGGACAACACACACACACAAAAACACACAGAGAACAGCTCATAAACACACACACACACACAAAAAGAACAACTAACTAATGCTTTTTTTCTTAAGTTGATATATTTATTACACAGACTCCTGTATTTCAAGTGCCTATTTCTTTTCACTGTGATGATTTTGATGACAACTGATGAAATTTCGTTGCGTTGGTTGTTTCAGAGGAAGCAGGACAGCAGAGCTCAGGCGCCGCGTTTCCCCAAACCCAAAGATGAAGGCTGGTTTCTGGTCCTCGGGGAGGTGGAGAAGAAAGAGCTGCTGGCCGTCAAGCGCGTGGGCTTTGTTCGCAACCACAGCAGCGTCTCTGTGGCCTTCTACACTCCCGAGAAGACTGGAAAGTAAGATCCGTCCGCTGTGGCCCTATGAAGTGGCCTTAACTAATATGTACTCACACTGAAAGAAACTGTTTGTTACAGTGTACTTATTACATTAGGCCTGCACGATATTTTAAAAATCATATGTTGAGATATTCTGCAATATATGTACACTCACCGGCCACTTTATTAGGTACACCTGTCCAACTGCTCGTTAACGCAAATGTCTCATCAACCAATCACATGGCAGCAGCTCAATGCATTTAGGCATGTAGACATGGTCAAGAGGATCTGCTGCAGAGCAAAGCGAGCATCAGAATGGGGAAGAAAGGGGATTTAAGTGACTTTGAACGTGGCATGGTCGTTGCTGTCAGACGGGCTGCTCGTCCAACCTTGAGGCGGATGGGCTACAGCAGCAGAAGAGCACACCGGGTGCCGCTCCTGTCAGCTAAGAACAGGAAACTGAGGCTACAATTCACACAGACTCACCAAAACTGGACAATAGAAGATTGGAGAAACGTTGCTGCTCTGATGAGTCTCCATTTCTGCTGACACATTCGGATGCTCGCCTCACAATTTGGCCTGAACAGCATGAAAGCATGGATCATCCTGCCTTGTATCAGCGGTTCAGGCTGGTGGTGGTGGTGTAATGGTGTGGGGGAGATTTTCTTTGGGTCCATTAGTACCAATTAAGCATCAACGCCACAGCCTACCTGAGTATTGCTGCTGACCATGTCCATCCCTTTATGAGCACAGTGTCTCCATCTACTGATGGCTACTTCCAGCAGGATAACACAC
>NC_141036.1:1607500-1645000 GCF_052040795.2 Danio rerio | reverse complement strand
ATATTGTAAAGTATTTTCGATTGTTCTCTTTTCCACTGACGCCGTTTAATCAGCAGCAAATTCAGGCTTCAGGAAAAGGTTAAAGCAGCATCAAGCGCTTCGTGTGCAGGGCGCATCCTCTCTGATTTTCTCCTGCTGCAGGTGATTTCCTATTACAGACACAGACTGCTGCCCTCCGAGATACACACGAACACACACACACACACACACACACACACACACACACACACACACCAAAAAGAAAAAAACAAGCTTTTTTTTACAACAGCTTTTGCTTCTTTTTTTTTACCTTAGTGTGATTATTAATTGCGTTTTGTCATAATATTTTATTATTGTTATTATTAAAGCTACTGAGGTCACACTTTACGATAAGGTTCAATAGTTAATGTTTTTCTAACATGAGCAAACAATGACCAATACATCTACTACAGTATTTATTCATGTTAATAAACATTAGTTAATGAAAATAGTAGTTCATTGTTAGCTCATGTTAACTCATGGCGCATTAACTAATGTTAACAAGCATGGACTTGAATGTTAATAATGCATTAGTAAATGTTCAATTATGATTATTAAATGTTGTACAAGTGTTGTTCATGTTAGTAAATGCATTAACTAATGAACCTTATTGTAAACTGTTACCGCTACTGATCTTAAAGGGATACACTCAGTGTGCGAATTATACATTGACGATCAGGGGGTCAACTTTTTCGGTATAGTTTGGTAACACATGCTTTTTTAAATTACATCTAATTTATGAATAAAAATGTACACATTTTCAGTGTTTTGAGGGATATCTTGTGATTTTTTAGATCAAACTACACAATTATGTGTCTAATATTTCTTTTTCACGCTACATACAGATGAGGAAATGTGTTTGGTTAATGCTTAAGATGTCTATCGGTGCTCTAGAACTGCCAGTTTCAGGCTGTTGAACTATATTTTTTCCTAACATCGTCACGATTATGGATTCACAATGGTATAAACCGTTATGGGGAGGGGGGGTCAAATGTATTATAATTTTTTAATTATTAATATTTAATATATGTTGTAATGCTAATTCTTATTATTAAAGAGATGTTTTGATGTCCTTTAGGGGAACCAAGCGTCATCATCCCCCCCACCACCACCCTAAAAAACCCTGTAATTCGCACCCTGGATACACTATAATAAATGTAGGGTTCCACTCTATCGATTTGTGTAACAAGAAGGAGATAACTTGTTTTAAAGTGATGACAGAACAGGCGATTTTGCTCACATTTTAAGATTATAAGAATTAGTTTTTACAAATTTAACTGAATGGAACTTAAAACAATTAAGTCGCGTCCAAAACATCTCAACAATTGTGTTGTTGCAGCTAATTTTAATTAAATAGTTAGAACAAACATTATTCTTTAAGTGTAGTTCACCCAAAACTGGAAGATTCTCTCCTAAATTACTCATCCAGTTTTTTAAAAAAAAAACACAAAAGAAGATATTTTGAAAAATGCTGGAAATCGGTAACCATTGACTTCCATTGTATTTCTTTTCCTACTATGGAAGTCAATGGTTACTAACATGTTTTCAATTATCTTTTTGTGTGTGTGTGTTCAACAGAAGAAAGACAAAGGGGAGAGTAAAGAGTTAGTAAATTCTCATTTTTTGGTGAAACATATTGACCTTTAATATATAAGCTATAAGCTATTAATTATATCAATAACCTATAATAATAGGCCTATATAATGTCGGAAATATTAATATAGCAGAAGCATATGCCATACTGGACAATATTATTTAGAATAACATTGTATTGGTTATTGGATGGATGGATAGATAGATAGATAGATAGATAGATAGATAGATAGATAGATAGATAGATAGATAGATAGATAGATAGATAGATAGATAGATAGATAGATAGATAGATAGATAGATAGATAGATAGATAGATAGATAGATAGATAGATAGATAGATAGATAGATAGATAGATAGATAGATAGATAGATAGTCACTAAACTTTAAATGCAAATATTATTCATAGTGCGTTACGGGTCAGGGGTCAGCCTTTCTAACAAATCGAGATTTCACAAGAAGCGGCCGCCGGTGAATGGGATCCAATGGGAAAATCCTGTCTGGTCCTTCAGTGTCCAATGAGCTGAGATCAGGGGGAGGATCCGCGTGCCGCTCGCACAGAAAGAGACTTCAAGAAACTCTCCTCCAAACAAGATCCTTCTGGATACAAAGATGCCATGTTTGCAGTGAAATTCGCCGTGAAGTAAGTCTGGATATTTGTCGCTGTGGAGTTATGGACGCGCGCAAAGTTCGCGGCGTGCACTGAAATGAGGTAAGAAGACGTGGATGTTTTTAAACGCGTAAAAGTTATGCTAATGCAAAATAAGATGCATTCAACATGTTCAATGTCTTAATAAGCATCCTAGAATGCTGATATGAAGAGTGTACGCGCAGTTCAAATGATCGCATTCCGCTGTAAAACTAGTGGTTTTCTCTCATGCGCGCGCGCGTGTCAGGAGAGAAATGAACGTGCGCTCTTGCTGTTTTCCAGGAATATCTTTCGGGTCTGATGGATGGAAACTTCCTGAAGAGATTGTAGGCCTGAATGGATTTCATGTGTGCGTTTGAAACAAACTCCTCACTGTCATGAAGGTCAGTTCGCCTCAGGCCTCCGCGTAAAAAAAGCACCTCAGGAACATCAGTCGATTTCTGGGAGTTGGCGACGATGGCGGGACGTCTGTGAAATCTTCCCATGTTTATCTTCCCACGTTTGAGTTTGTGTTGTTGTGGATAAGAGAGTGCACTTAATCGAGGGAGTATCTGAGACAGCTGTGAGCGGCCGAGAGCATGAAGGAGAAGTCGAAAAACGCGGCGCGCACGCGGCGGGAGAAGGAAAACAGCGAGTTTTACGAGCTCGCCAAACTGCTGCCTCTGCCCTCCGCCATCACCTCACAGCTGGACAAAGCCTCCATCATCAGACTCACCACCAGCTACCTGAAAATGAGGATAGTCTTCCCTGAAGGTGCGTCAGTTTTTTGCGCATGCATAACAAATTGGATGCGTGTGTATTATGCGTGCGCACGGCATCTGCAACTACACTGAAAATATGTCTGCACGAGCTGAATTTAAACAAATGAAGTTTAGCAATGTTTAACTTGATTTCTGTGTATAATTCAGCCCGAATAAATTGTTTGCGACTACTCACCATAAAGAAATAAACGTAAATACAGGGATTCATTTTTAAATATCCTATATTTATTTTTGGGAAGCTGGACATGCTTGTTTTATTCAACTAGACATGTAATAAAATTGTTACGATTACTATTATTAGCTTATTTATATCTTATTTTTAAAATAAAATAACATTAGCGCTGATATGAATATCTGTAAATGCATGTGTTGATTTTTAAATTAATTTCTGAATTAAATTTTCTGTATTTAATCTGAATTTAAATACAAATTAGGTTGAACATTACTGCATTTAGCTTATTTGTTTACACTCAGCCCATATAAATTATTTGCAACCACTTTTTAAAAAAAATAAAAGGCTAAATCCATTGTATTTAGTGTAAATATTTAGGCGGTTCATTCCGCTGTGGCGACCCCGGTTTAATAAAGGGACTAAGCCGACAAGAAAATGAATGAATGAATGAATGAACATATTTAATTGTCGGAAGCTGAACATATTCGTTTTTATTTAACTAGGCCTGTAATAAAATTGTTAATATTGCTATCGTTTTTTATTGGACTATAATATTTTATTTTCTTGAACTATATAATATCATAAAATAATATTAGCGTGCATATGAATATCTACAACAATGTATATTGTTACGGTTACTTTTATTAATCTATTATTACCTCATTTAAAATTAAATAAGATTAGCGCTCTTATAAATATCTACAACTAGCCATGCAATACAGTGAGTAGTAGTAACCTATTAATAACTTATTCAAAATACTATAATGTTAGCGCTCATGTCAATATCTCTAACCTTAAATATTTAATTTTGGGAAGCTGAACATTGTTGTTTAATTCAACTGTATGCCTGGAATAAAATGGATTACTAAGATTCCGATTATTAGCCTGGTATTCTCTTATTTAAAATACAATAATATTAGCGCTCATGTGAATATCTGTAGCATACAATAATTCATCGTAGAAAGCTGAACGTTCAGCTAGGCCTAGAAATAAAATGTTAACCATTACTATTAGTATTATGATCTTATTTAAAGCGATCTGAGTTATTTGTTTGTAATTAATATTATTAGTAGTATAATTTGTTTACGTTATTAATACATAAATATATAGACAAAAATAAATAAAAGTAGTACGCACTTTGGCATTAAACTGTTTTACACTGTGCTTGTTATCTAACTTGAAGGCCCTTGGAGCATTATTATAGGATTTCTATGGGATTTACATATGCGCACGTGAAATATCTGGCAAAATAAAATAATAATAGCCCAGTTTAAATAAAATAGGACTAATTTGAATGATTTTTTAAACTATAAACACCCTAGCGAAAACAAAGCGGGCTGCAAAGTCGCAGCATATTAAAAATCTTAACAAATATCTCGTCTATCGTGTAGAAAAAGAGGTATTCAGTGAAACACGGACACTCTTTCTTGTTTTTTTTGGAAGCATCGTTTGTGACACTCGAACACAGACTCGGGTTTAATTATGTTACTGATTAATTAGTGATGTTTCCACCTGTTCTGCACGCGTGACTGAAGACGAGCAGCGTTAATTATCACTGTCTGATCAACACTTGACTAATGCGGCACCAAACAAATATTCACATGTATTATTATTATTATTATTATTATTATTATTATTAAATAATAATAATAATAATAATAATAGGATGACTGTTATAATTATCATTATTAGGCTATCATTATTAAATGTGCATGTAACAACAACAGCAATACAATTGATTAAGAATGCAATAATGGGTTTAGTGGATCTGCTGTATCTCTCAGCACGGGTTTACAATATGACAGACATAAATACGGACATTTCATCAAGCTAAACTTCAGTTCTAGGATATTTATACAGCGCTTTTTACAGTAACTATTGCTTCAAAGCAGCTTTAAAGGTGCACATGTTTGCATTACGATCAGTTAAAGCTAAATGCAATCAAATAATATAAGATATTATATATAATCATAGTTAACCTGCAGTTTTATAGCGTATATGTGATGTGTATTTTAATGAAGTGTCAAACTTGTCGCTTGTGTGCGCGTTTAATATCAAATCTACTGACTCTATCGTAAGCATTATTATTTGTATTTTCCGTTTATTCGTTTATATATTAGGCTATTCTGTTTCTCTGTTTTTATATAAGTCTTGCTTATTAATAGGCCAAGCTGTTTACCTCTGAATGAGAAGGATTCGTGCATTACGGGACAAATAATGTATATAATAAATTTTAAATAATAATACATAGTAATAAATAAGAATTAAAATTGCAGGGTTTCACACAATTCCTTAATAACTTTAACACAAATCGATCAAGTTAGCTTTTAATATTAATATTTTAGGTTAATTCTAACATGAAACTATTAAATTGCTTAAAAATTAAGTTATGAATTGTGTTGCTTCAATTCATATCAAGTAAGTAGGCTTGAACAAGCAGCAAAACTCATTTATTGACTATCGATAACATAAGAAAAATAGTTTTTATATATATATATATATATATATATATATATATATATATATATATATATATATATATATATATATATATATATATATATTAATCCTGGCTACTTTATTTGCCTTATATTTATTGTTTTTCCCATGTGGATTACATCAATGTGCGGCAGGTAGCTTTAAAATAAGCACGGTAAAATACACTTTCCCCGTGTAGCTATAGATACCTGACTGCATTTCCCCAGGTGTTTCTCTCATTACGTTGTAAATAAATGTTTTTAAACATACAATGTAAATGAAACAACTCGCCAGGGTTAAAGGTCAGCGAGGTCAAAGTAAAGACAGCTCGCATGTAGAGCTAGAGGAAATGAGACAGTAAAGTTTTATTAGAAAATGAAGGTGGGTTTATGGTGGTTATTTATTGCTGGGCTGTGAAGAGAATCCCTCTGACGGACGCCGCTGTCAGACTCCTATCGCGGAGGCTTTGTTTTCGCCTTATTTATTTTTCGACGTCAGCTTTTATTTTACAGGTTCTGGATGCTGTAATATAGGCTATTTTGGACGTAAATTCTGCTTCATGGCATTTCAGTTTAGTTTAGTTTAAACTTTATTGTCCGTTCTGCTTGACACAAAAAGGAAATTTTTCTTCAACACTGGATTTAGGACAACAATTACAAACATACACCAACGACACAATAACACTTACCAACACAACAACATAGGTTAAAAGTTTAAAAACCAAATTAGTCCCATACACAATACTGCAAATCATACTTGGTAACCACCTCATTTCCTACAAACATTGATCCGGTTTAGAACAACAACTGCCATTGGGATAAATGACTTTTTATAGGCATTTCTTCGTGCTTTAGGAATTCTAAACCTGCGTCCTGATGGTAGCAGTTCAAATGCTGAGTGAAGCGGATGTGTATTATCTTTAAAAATCACAACTGCTCTTTTTTCCATAAAAGAGTCAAATAAAATCTGCAATGAATGCTGTTTGTGACCAGTTATCTTATTTGCCTGATTTATAATTTGCGCTAATTTCTTTTTCTGTTTAAGTGTTGTGTTACCGAACCATGAAACAATATTATATGTGAGAACACTCTCTATAAGTGATCTATATGCCAAGTTTAAAGTCTGTGTACTAACATTAAAACTTCTCAATTTGCGGAGGAGATAGAGGCGCTGACTTGCTTTCTTATAAACCGCCTCTACATTACTATTAAAATTCAATTTATTGTCAATAATTGTGCCTAAATACTTGAAATTTGAAACCTGCTCTACTATTGTTTCGAAAATTAAGATTAAACGAAAGCTATTTATACCGATAATTTATGTATAATAAAAGTGTTTTAATAGCCATATCTATACGAATAAAATACATAAATATACGTGCGCTAGATTAAAATTCCTGCATGTTATACTAAGCCGCGCTGAAAAGATTCAATGTTTGTTTATTTATTTATTTATTTATTTATTTATTTATTTAACAGAAACAGTTGTTTTATGTCAATTTAAAATTTTCAGTCCAACTTTTTAGTCTTGCAAGTTTAACTGAAATATTTATATCGGAAAATCAGAATTAATATTCAGAAATTTAGTGTTATCTACACTCTAAAAACAAACAGGATTATTTCTATTCAATTTAGGGTAAATATCATATAGACAAAACCACTGGGTCAATTTTTTAAATTAAATTTATAAGCCAAAATTTACCCCGACATTTGGATTTGTCCATGTTTTACCCAAATTGGGTTAAAATAACTCATTTTTACATTGTATTTATTAATTCAGATACAAATAAATATTTGATCTATATTTAGATTTTTTAAATCCTATGATGTCCTTTCGGGAAAAAAAATTAAAAAGATTTTCTCTTTTGGATCATTGGCCATTGCGCTTTCAGCGCACATCAATTGTAGTCTTAAATGTTATTTATTTAATTTTATTTATTTACTCTATTATTATTAATATTGTTGTTTTTGTTATTATTATTATTATTATTATTATTATTATTATTATTATTATTATTATTATTATTTAAAAACTTATGTGGTCTTCAATAGCTTAAAGATTAAAAAAAAAATATTGAACCCGTTGTCGAAATTTCCCATAGGCACAAAACTCACAATATACAAAACACCTCTAAAAAAAACAATATCAGACATAAAATACAAGATCCTGACAAAACTGTCTGTCGATCAAACTCTTAATCAAAACTATCTTAATGTTGAAATCTGTTTTAAGTGTTAAAAATATATATATAAATCGCCCATATTTGTGTATAAAAAGCTCCTGCAGTGTGATTTAAAGCGGATTCAGAGGAGTTTGTGTTGTGTGCGTGTGTGAATGCGCTGTTTGAGCAGTAATGTGATTGTTTCTGCTGCTGGATAAACGCGGAGTCCATGTTTGTTTAATATTAAAGTAGAATCCGAGCTTTTGCTTTCATCTGATGTTTGTTTACGTGTGATTTGCATTTCAATAAGGATTGTGTGTGTGTGTGTGTGTATGTGTGTGTCTATGTGTGTGTATGTGTGTCTGTGTGTGTGTCTATGTGTGTGTGTGTGTGTGTGTGTGTGTGTCTATGTGTGTGTATGTGTGTCTGTGTGTGTGTCTATGTGTGTGTGTGTGTGTGTGTCAGACTGTTTGCTTTATCGAGTTTCGCTGCCTGCACGGGACCATCATAAATACTCCTCATTTACATTCACCGTGTTTACAGTCAATTCACAGTGAAAATATTGACTAGCTGATAGTCGGGTGACAGTATAAAGACTATTATTCTTTGTTGTTATTTTTGCTCTGCTTTATTATGAAACGGGTCGCGCATTTAGAGATGCTTTATTTTTGCGATTTGTCGGCTCTTTTTTCGCTTGATGACTGCGTTTTCTCTGTAGGCTTTGATTATTCGTGTGTTATTATAATTATAATTGATGCTATTATTATTAATATCGCCTAATAGCTTACTCTGAAGTGTTTAATGAATATTCCGCAGGTCTTGGGGAATCTTGGGGCCATGTGAGTCGAACGACTTCACTGGAAAATGTCGGCCGAGAATTAGGATCACATCTGCTTCAGGTACACAATCACACACAAAACAACACCTGATTGTAATTATAATTCCTCCTCTTCTTCTTTCTTGTTTCTTCTTTCTTATTTTTTCCCATTCGCTGTTGTAGGCTCTAAAGTTTTTATTGTACGCAGTTATTTAAATGTGATTATGCATTATTTCCATTACTGCATTATGCATTATTAAACATCGAAGTTATTTTCTATGATGCAGAATTTGCACTACAGTTTTATTTAATCGCTATAGCGGTCCAAGTTTCACTTGTTACTTGGCTTAAACTTGACTAAAAATGATCAATGCGTGTACAGTATTTATTAATCATAGTTGAACATTTACTAATGCATTATTAACATCCACATTTATGCTTGTTAACACTAGTTGATGCACCCTGAGGTAACATTAACTAACAATAAATGACTGTATGTACATTAACATGAATAAATACTGTAATAAATGTACTGTTCATTATTTTTAATGCAAGTAACTTGCGTTATTAATAACAATAGTTAATAATTTCCTTAAGTTATTTAGACTTTAAGGAATGCTGGGTTATTTAAAACCAAATTTGGTAAAATATGGCCAAACCCAAACGTTAAAAGTTAGATTTGGTCCTTAAAAAAAAAAATTTAAAAAAAATAAAATAAAATAAAAACAGCAGTTGTGTTAGTCCCTATTACACCCAGGATTTGGTCGAAGCAACCCAGCAGTTGTTGTTAGCCTCAATTGCACTCAGAGTTTTTCACAACTCAAACATTGGGTTCAATTTGGTCCTATTAGCTTAATGAAAAACATTGTAACCCAGCAGTTGTGTTAGTCCCTATCACACCCAGAATTTAGTTGAAATAACCCAGCATATATATTTTAGAAGTGCCACCTACACTGAAAAAAAATTATTCAGAGATGACTCCTTGGATTTACTAAATTTTTTAACGTAAAGTGGTTGTAAACAATTTATCTGTGTTGAATTTAAACAAACAAATTAAGTTGAACAATAATAAACTTAATTTGTTTGTTTAAATTCAAAACAAATAAATTGTTTGCAACAGTTCTGCATGCAACACTTTTTTCAGTGATACTGTTCTGAAGAATTAATACGAAAGCTTGACTGAATCTTAAATCAGATGTAGCTTTTCATCTGAATGTATATATATATATTCTACACACTAATAATAATAATAATAATAATAATAATAGCAGTAATGAGCCTCTGTTTCAATGTTCTCCAGGCTTTAGTTGGCTTCATCTTTGTGTTGGCAAAATAATGTAGGCCTTTATAATACATGTTAGATAATAATGAATAATAATACATGTGTGATGAATAAAAGCTGCAGGGTTTCACACAGTTCCTTCATGTTGTCCCAACACAAGTTAAATTAATCGTTTTTTACAAATGTAGAAGTTAATTTTAACATAATTAAGTTCCCTGAAATCAAAGTTAATTGTGTTGCTTTAACTCATATTAAATAAGTAGTTTGAGCACGCAGCAAAAGTCATGTTCTGACTAACGGTAACATTAGAAAAAAGATCCTGCCTACTGCATTTGCCAATGTTTTTGTTTTTCTCGTGTGGATAATAGAATTTTGTGCGGCTTGTAGTGTGCATAATGAACATAGTTAATAAAAACAATAGTTTTCTAATCATTAATTATGCTATAATAATAATACTAATACTACTAATAATAATAATAATTAATGATGAGCCTCTGTTTAAATGTTCTCCAGACTTTAGATGGCTTCATCTTTGTGGTGGCTTCTAACGGGAAAATAAGACCTATAAAATACATGTTAGATCATAATCAATAGTAATACATGTGTAATAAATAAGATTAATACAAAGTAAAGAATATAAAAATTGCAGTGTTTTATAGAGTTAACTTTAACATAAAACAATTAAGTTGCCCCAAAACAGAGTTAATACTTGTGTTGCTTCAACTCATATTAAATAAGTAGCTTGAACAAGTAGCAAAAGCCATTTTTTGACTAGATAACACAAGAAAAAGGAGTAAAATATACAAATCCTGGCTACTGTATTGGTTTTTCCATGTGGATTATACCATTTTTAGTGTGCATAAGAAAAACAGTTTTTTTCTAAACACTAATTATGCACTAATAATAATAATAATAATAATAATAATATCACCACTGAGCCCCTGTTTGGATGTTCTCCAGACTTTAGATGGCCTCATCTTTTGTGATGTTCCTGATAGGAAAATAATGGCTTATATGATACACATTAGATCATAATAACTAATACATGTGTGATAAATAAGATGAATAAACTGCAGGATTTCACACAATTCCTTCATGTTATCCCAACACAAATCCAATAAGTTAACTTAAATCGTTTTTAGGCTTCTATTTTAAGTTAATTGTAACATAATTTAGTTGCCCAGAAGCAAAGTTAATTGTGTTGCTTTAACTCATTTTAAATAAGTAGCTTGAACAAGCAGCAAAAAGCCATTTTATTTTACTCTATATAACATATAGTTTGCATAATAAAAAAATAGTATTTTCTAAGCTCTAATTATGCTATAATAATTAGTTATATAATAATAATATAATATATAATAATATATACTAATAATAACAGTTGCACTACTGAGCCTCAGTTTAAATGTTCTCCAGACTTTAGATGGTTTCGTCTTTGTGATGGCTCCTGATAGGAAAATAAGACGTATAAAATACATGTTAGAATATTAGAAATAGTAATAGATGTGAGATAAAAAAGATTATTAAATTGCTAAAAAAAAAAAAAAAACTGCAGAGTTTCATAGAGTAAACTTTAACATAAAACAATTAAGTTGCCCCAAAACAGAGTTAATACTTGTGTTGCTTCAACTCATAATAAATAAGTAGCTTGAACAAGCAGCAAAAGCCATTCCTCTGATCATAGATAACATAAGAAAAAGGAGTAAATATATATCCTGGCTACTGTATAATAATATATATATAATAATACCAATATATAACAATTATATAATAAAAACAATAGCACTAATGCGCCTGTGTTCAAATGTTCTCCAGACGTTAGACGGCTTCATCTTTGTGGTGGCTCCTGATGGGAAAATCCTGTACATTTCAGAAACGGCGTCAGTGCATTTAGGCTTGTCACAGGTAAAGTGCACATTTTCTGCTCGCTTTCTAAGCAGGCCTGTCACAATAATCAATATATGGACTTAACACACAACACATGGACACGACCTCAATCATTTCTGCGATGCATTATATATATATATATATACATCACCCATACATAAGAACTGATTTTAGCTGATTGTGCAACATATCTATCTCTATTGGAGGTGTCAGTGTCACTATGGGTGATAAACACTACAGTATTTACTGTATACAGTATATTTACAGTGTATGAGGGTGTCAGACAGCTGAAAATAGATCTGGTCGCAGCCTCTGTTACTCTTCACCCTTGCACTTTTTTTTTGTTAACCTTTATTATTATTTGTTTATTATATGCGTTTCACATTCTGATTCTAGTGCCTCATTATTTAAATGACTTTAATTAAATGAAATATCCTTAAGTAAGTATAATGTGTTCTCTGGAAGAGCATTGTGATGATATTATATTGTCATTCTGGCATTATATAATGAGTGGGGGTCTTAAAATGACAATAATACCCCTTATTGCAATATATTTTGCTGCAATATGTCCTACAACACATAATATACATCATGACAGGCTGTTCGTATTCAGTCTGGCTTTGTTTTCTCGCCCGGCGTCTCTGACTGCAATGACTAAAGTTCATTTTAACAGGTAGAGCTGACGGGGAACAGCATTTATGAGTACATCCACCCCGCAGACCACGACGAAATGACCGCAGTGCTGACGGCTCACCAGCCCTATCATTCACACTTCGTCCATGGTGAGGCCAGCACACACACACACACACACACATACATGCGCACAAATCACTTCATCTTCCCTTAAAACCTTCTGCGTTTTCTTCTAGAGTACGAAATGGAGCGCTCTTTTTTCCTGAGGATGAAATGTGTCCTTGCTAAACGTAACGCAGGATTGACGTGCGGTGGTTACAAGGTGGGCCGCTGTCTGCTTATTTAATGCGTGTGTGTGTGTTGACTTGTCTCCGTCTGCATTAGTCAAAGATGAAACATGTTAGTGTATATTAGTATCCGAGTGTTTTCTGTTTATTTACGGTGGTGAATTTCATTTTTGGGAGTTTCATATTTCTGCTTTGTCCATTTTTGATGTTGAAAACTCAACTCAGCAGTTTAATAAATGGACTTTTAGCGTCAGTTTAGTTGTTTGAAGTAGTGTAATGTGTAATAAATAATGTATAGAGAAATAGGTTTGTAAAAATAATGTATTGGCAGATTATTACCAGGTTTTTGTAGCGTAATCAGTGGTGGAAAGAGTACTGAAAAGTCAAACTCAAGTAAAAGTACCATTTCTTGCCTAAAAATGTAGTGTGAGTAGAGTAAAAGTACCTGTTGTAAATATTACTCAGAGTAGGAGTAAAGTGTAGCCCTTTTAAAAGTACTCATGAGTAGTAGTATTACGCTGTTATAAGCTGATGCATTTACATGTCATTTGTGGATGTGTGTGTAAACGTAACATTCTGTAGTGCTTGTAGTTATTGCCCAGCAGACACACAACGTCATACGACGTTAATATTAGGGTAGATTTAGGTTGTGATGTCAGGCGACCAAAATTCAATGTCTAGCCAGTGTCTAAGGATAACGTTACTTTGAATTCGAATAACAACGTTAAAAGACGTTGATATTTGGTTGATTTTAGGTTGTTAGAAAGTGACCAAAATCCAACGTCGAGCCAACATCTTAAACCAACATCATACTGATGTCAAACTCTGATATTTATTCAATCCAACATCTGATAGACGTCATAGTGGTAACGTCCACACAACTTCAAGCTGTGACATCATTAGACGTTGATATTTGGTTGGTTTTCGGTTGGACGTTGACGTTGGTCTGACTTTGAGTTCTGAACTTAACCCGATTTTCATTTCAATTTCATTCACCGTTATTTGTAAAGCGCTTTTACAATGTAAATTGTGTCAAAGCAGCTTTACATTGAAGATCATAGTTAACTCCAAACAAAATGCAACGTCCCCACGACATTGGGGTACATCGTCAATCTGACATCATGTTGATGTCTTGTGCTTGCTGGGTGTTTAAAGCCATTTGGGTCCCCATACAGTAAACATCCGTCATCTTCTCATCTCTGACCTGCATCTAAACAGTGTCCGGGTCAGGGCCTGTAAAGATTTTGGACATCTTCTTGGACACTTTTAATGCTTCCAAACAGTTTGCTGCATTATTAAATCGCCCATGTCTTGAGGTAGTTCATCATGAGGCGATTTACCTACTATGTGAGATTTGATTGGACGGGAATTACAGGACTGATTTTTCTAATCCCCATAGACAAGAAAATAATACAGTAGTGACTGCAGGTTGAAGGAAAGTAGTGGAGTAAAAGTACAGATACTGCAGTAAAGATGTACTCAAGTGAGAATAGAAGTGCACATTTTTAAAACTACTCAATAAATTACAACTCCTTAGTAAAAGTAATTAATTACAGCAATTTGAGTATTTGTGTTTAGTTACTTTACATCACTGAGCATAATACACCAACTAAGAAAATTTGGCATTTTAAACTATTAAAAATCTCAATAAAGGTCCATTTTTCAAACTTTGCATTTTCAAAAGCTTTTAATGGACACATAATGCTATTAAAATGCATAAATAAAAGAGAAAACCCCACGGAAAACAGTTAATTTACAGATATTTTTAGTGTGTGTTGACATAACATTACAAAAGGGATTTTGCTTTTATTTTATTTTTTTTATTTATTTATTTTTTGCTTTATTAAGCTCATTATACACATATTTAGAAGTCAAGAATACAGCATCTGTATCTACAGTTATAAACTGCTTACTAACATCCGTTAATGTAGAGTTTATGCTTAACAGGTAATGAATTCACTTTTTAAGCCATTTTAAGGTCAATATTATTCGCCCCCTTAAGCAATATTTGTTTTGATTGTCTGCAGAACAAACCACTGTTATACAATGGCCTGCCGGAGTACCCGAACTTAACCTTATTAAGTCACTTTAAACTGAACTAGTGTCTTGAAACATATTATGTGCTGTCATCATGGCCAAGATAAAAGAAATCAGTTATAAGAGATGAGTTATTGTGAACTTTCCCAGAAACTGGGCAATATATATATATATACAAGGGGGCTAATAATTCTGACTTCAGCTGTGTATATGTGTGTGTGTGTTCTCTCTCGGCAGGTCATCCACTGCAGCGGGTACCTGAAGATCCGTCAGTACAGTTTAGACATGTCTCCGTTCGACGGCTGCTATCAGAATGTGGGTCTGGTGGCTGTAGGTCACTCGCTCCCGCCCAGCGCAGTCACCGAGATCAAACTGCACAGCAACATGTTCATGTTCAGAGCCAGCCTGGACATGAAGCTCATCTTCCTGGACTCCAGGTATACGGATGGATGGATGGATGGATGGATGGATGGATTGATAGATAGATAGATAGATAGATAGATAGATAGATAGATAGATAGATAGATAGATAGATAGATAGATAGATAGATAGATAGATAGATAGATAGATAGATAGATAGATAGATAGATAGATAGGTGGATGGATGGATGGATGGATAGATAGATAGATAGATAGATAGATAGATAGATAGATAGATAGATAGATAGATAGATAGATAGATAGATAGATAGATAGATAGATAGATAGATAGATAGATAGATAGATAGATAGATAGATAGATAGGTGGATGGATGGATGGATGGATAGATAGATAGATAGATAGATAGATAGATAGATAGATAGATAGATAGATAGATAGATGGATGGATGGATGGATGGATGGATGGATGGATGGATGGATGGATGGATGGATGGATGGATGGATGGATGGATGGATGGATGGATGGATGGATGGATGGATGGATGGATGGATGGATAGATGGATGGATGGATGGATGGATGGATGGATGGATGGATGTCAACAACAAATAGATAGATAGATAGATAGATGGATGGATGGATGGATAGATGGATGGATGGATGGATGGATGGACGGACGGACGGACGGACGGGCGGACGGATTGATGGATGGATGGATGGATGGATGAATGGATGGATGGATGGATGTCAACAACAGATAGATAGATAGATAGATAGATAGATGGATGGATGGATGGATGGATGGATGGACAAAACCTTTTAAGTCAGTTTTTCTTAAACGCAGCTTTGTATTTGTACACATTTCTGTGTGTGTGTGTGCGTGTGCATGTGTGTGTGTGTGTGTGTGTGCAGCTGTGTTTAGTAAGACACACACGTTGAGCTTACCTCTAACCATATTTGTCCCATGCCTGCACGTGCCAGTGTGTGCACAGGTGTTTGTGCCTCCGCCAACACCATTGTTATTCAGTTGTGTGTGTGTGTGTGTGTGTTTGTCAGGGTTGCGGAGCTCACTGGCTACGAGCCGCAAGACTTAATAGAGAAGACACTTTATCATCACGTCCACAGCTGTGACACTTTCCATCTCCGCTGCGCGCACCACTTGTGTGAGTGAGCTTTGTTTTTCCTCATTCCTCTGCTCGCGTCTCTAATAATAACACACACTGCAGAACACACACTACCACATCCAGCACACAACAGAGCGCAGTAATTGATAAAACCACCTTACAGGAGATGAATATATGATTTAGTGATTTGAACACGAGCTTAGAGGAAGCGTGCCAGCTATTAGTGACTAAATTAAGCAGCCGGAATTGGAAAAGGAGAATATTTTCGGTCCTTAAATACACACTTTACTATTACACATTGATTCATCTATTATGTCTCTGATGAAAGCACAACACTGGTCATCGGGAGATGTGATGTTTGGGTTTATTTGCTCTCAATAGTTATTAGATTAGGGTCTACATGCGGAAATGGAGTCAGTAATTGGAGCTGTTGTGAGTCAAAACTATTAAATACACTTAGCGGCCACTTTATTAGGTACACCTTACTAATACTGGATTGGACCTCCTTTTACCTTCAGAGCTGCTTTAATCCTTTGTGGCTGAGATTAAAGAAGGCACTGGAAATATTCCTCAGAGATTTTGCTCCATATTGTCATGATAGCATCACGCAGTTGCTGCAGATTTGTCGGCTGCACATCCATGATGCCAATCTCCCGTTCCACCACATCCCAAAGCTGCTCTATTGGATTGAGCTCTGGTGACTGTGGAGGCCATTTGAGTACAGTGAACTCATCGTCATGTTCAGCAGTCTGAGATGATTGAGCTTTATGCTGTGTTATCGTGCTGGAAGTAGCCATCAGTAGATGGAGACACTGTGCTCATAAAGGGATGGACATGGTGAGCAGCAATACTCAGGTAGGCTGTGGCGTTGTAACGAGTGCTTGTTTAAGTTACTGTTGCCTTTCTATCAGCTGCAACCAGTCCGGCCATTCTCCTCTGACCTCTGGCATTAACAAGACAACACAGAACTGCCGCTCACTGGATATTTCCTCTGTGTCGGAGAATTCTCTGTTAACCCTAAAGATGGTTGTGCGTGAAAATCCCAGTAGATCAGCAGTTTCTGAAATACTCAGAGCAGCCCGTCTGGCAGCAACAACCATCAAAGTCACTTAAATCCCCTTTCTTCCCCATTCTGATGCTCACTTTGGACTGCAGCAGATCCTCTTGACCGTGTCTGCATGCATAAATGCATTGAGCTGCTGCCATGTGATTGGCTGATTAGAAATTTGCAGTTGGACAGGTGTACCTAATAAAGTGGCCGGCGTCTGTAAAAGCACTTGTGTAAAAGTTGCTATGTTAATGAAAGGAAATTAATAAATGATTAAACTTTTTTATGTCAGAGATCCTTTAAATTCCTTATGTGGCCCCAATGCAAATCGTAGTGGATTGAACATAAATAAATTAAGTTGCCCCCAAAAAATGTGTATTAGCTCATTTTAATTAAGTAGTTTGAACTGAAGTGTTTTGAGTGCATCCTCATTTTGAAACAAGGTAAAGTTAAAAGCAAAATTATTGGTACTTATACTTTTAATATATATTTCCCAAGCCCTGATTTTAAAGATATTGTTTTACCAACACATTTGGAACTAGTGTTTAATCAAGTGATTTAATTGCATGCATAATAAAGGATTGTATTTGCATAATGTGTCTAAATATTTTGTATATATAAATAAACCACCAATGAGCTTAGAGGAAACGTGCCAACTATTAGAGACTAAATTAACCAGCCGGAATATTTTCCGTCCTTAAATACACACTTTTCTGTTGCGTATCGGTTCATCTATTATGTTTCTGATGAAAGCACAACATGGTTTGTTGGGAGATGTGATGTTTGGTTTTATTTGCTATAAATAGTTATTAGATCAGGGTTTAAATGTGGAATAATAAGTAATTATAGTAATATAGATAATAATTATGTACAGTAATTATAGCTGTTGTGAGTAAAGACGATTAAATGAAGCACTTGGAGTGCTGAGGGAAGCAAATGAATGATTTATTTTAATGAACACTTTACTTGATGGAAGGGGGTGTTCATGAAACCTTTATAATCATGACATGACACGTGAATGTGAATGAGATTTGATGCATGCTTGTTGTTAAGCGCTTAGCTTTGACATTGTAAATGCAAAGATGACATTGTTTTTGTGTTCCCGCTTCGAATGTTATAACTCCATTGAATTGGTCAGTTGTTATCAGCTGATAGATATGGGCCAGTAGGGGCCTTCTGTACTTACTGGTAGTCTCAGAAGGCTGTTATCATCTATCCACATGGTTAATCAGCTATATTATTAGAGAAGACTCCAAATCCAGATTTGTTGTTACATTACTGTGACGGTTGGGTTTAAGGTAGGGGTAGACGTTAATAAAATACAATTAATGTGAAATTTAATTAATAATATAAATAATTCTCGTTAAATTTCGGCCACAACCGTAATTGATCTAGAGCTGGTTAACTATGTAGTTGGATGATAATAACCTTCTTAGCCTACCAGTAGGCGCAGAAGGCCCATATCTATGAGCTGATAACCACTGATAAAGTCGAGTGATTACATTCGAATAGACTGTGACGTGACAATGTGACGTAAATGCAACATAACCTGGTTTTGCTGTTGTCATGACAACTTGACATTGTCATAAATCCGTCATAAACATGATTGTGATATTACTGTGTCATAAATATTTTTCTGATCACTTCTTCAAACTACATTTGACATTAAAATGTCTTATAAAAGTGTCTTTAATATTTAAGAGCGTTATTAACATTTAATGACATTTTAATGACAAATTTAGATTTTTGTTATGAATATTAATGAATTTATGGCATATTTATAACGGCTTTATGACAATCATGTTTATGACGGATTTATGACAAGTTTCCCTGCTGAAAAATCCAGCTTAAACCTGCCTAGGTTGGTTGGCTGGTTTAAGCTGGTTGACCAGCCTGGTTTTAGAGGGGTTTTGGCCATTTCCAGGCTCGTTTCCACAGCTTGGTCTTAGCTGGTAAGGCTGGAAAATGACCAGCTAGAACCATCTAAAACCAGCTTGACTTGATTTAAGCTGGTTTTAGTTGGGCTCCCAGCCTGGCTAGGCTGGTCAAGCTGGTTTAAGCTGGTCATTTCCCAGCCTGACCAGCTAAGACCAAGCTGGAAATGGCTGGAAACCCCTCTAAAACCAGCCTGGTCAACCAGCTAAAACCAGCTAACCAGTCTAAGCTGGTCTAAGCTGGATTTTTCAGTAGGGTTTGGTAATGTCAAGTTGTCATGACAACAGCAAAACCAGGTTGTGATGTATTTATGTCAAGCTTTCAAAACCAACAATGTCATCTTTGCATTTAAAATGGCATAACTGAGTGAATAGCAGCTGTCACAAGCATGCATAAATGTCTTATGAACACCGCTTGAAGTATTACCAGTTGAATGGTCTTTGCTCTCTCTCTGTAGTGCTGGTAAAAGGACAAGTCACCACTAAATACTACCGATTCCTGGCGAAGCAGGGCGGATGGGTGTGGGTACAGAGTTACGCCACCATCGTCCACAACAGCAGATCATCCAGACCTCACTGCATCGTCAGCGTCAATTACGTCCTCACGTGAGTGCTCTGCTTCAAGATCAGAGGATTTCAGATACAACAGCATGTGCTTCTGTTTGATCCTCACACTGTAATACATGTAGGTCTCCACACTGTTCATCTGGTCCCAACACAAATTGGTTGCTAACTTAACAAATGTAAGTGGATTGAACATAAAACAATTCAGCTCGTTATAAATAAATACTGAGCACATTATGAAACAAAGCTAAATTATTGAGAAGGGTATAAATGGAGGTCGGAGCCAGCTCCAAGTGGATGGGAGTTGAGCTCCAAGTGGGCTGTACAAACCTGGAGTTTTTATTTTTATTAATGTCTTTTATATAACACAGAGTCCAAACTATTGTGTTTTATGAATGTCTACACCTACCCCAACCCCAAACCCAACCTCACAGTTACCCATTTGTGTTTTTATAAATGTCTACTACACCTACAGCACCCCAGCTATCTTGCAGCATAAGTCCCTCCCAGTTGGAGGTCACCCAGCCCACTTGCAGTAAAATCCCTCCCACTTGCTGCAGTGATACCTACTCGAAATTCATTTATTTTCCTTCGGCTTACTCCCTTAATTCATCAGGGGTCGCCATAGCGGAATGAACCGCCAACTTTTTTCAGCATATGTTTTACGAAGCAGATGCCCTTCCGGATGCACACAACACCCATACACACTCATTCACACACACACACACACACACACACACACACACACTCATACACTACAGCAAATTAAGTTAATTAATTCCCCTATAGCGCATGTGTTTGGACTGTGGGGGAAACCAGAGCACCCGGAGGAAACCCACGCCAACACAGGGAGAACATGCAAACTCCACACAGAAATGACAACTGACCCAGCCGGGACTCAAACCAGCGACTATAACCACTGAGCCACCGTGCCACCTCCTACTTGAAATTATTAGCATTAATTATTTAAAAAAAAAAATGTGTTAGTATTTATTTAACTACTGAGTAATACTATTAATTAACTACATGCACTTACTGTCTGATTAGGGAAAGAATGAGGGTTAAGTTTAAGTATAGTTGCATGTAATCATGCATAATTAATTATAATTACTGCAGGAAGTACTTGGTATGTGTAACACACCTTGTTCTTGTATTTGAATATACTTAAATTATTACAACTTAAATAATTATTATGAATTAATTTATTTTATTTTATTTATTTTTTCGTTTTATTTAATTTAATTTTATTTAAATTTATTCAAATTTATTTAATTTAATTTTATTTTACTTTATTGTTTTATTTTATTTTATTTTATTATTTTTTATTTTTTTATTTTTTTTATTTAAATTAAATTAAATTAAATTAAATTAAATAAATTAAATTAAATTAAATTAAAATAAATTTATTTAAATTATTTTAATTCATGAATTAATTTAATCAATTAATTTTAATTGAATTCTTATTATAATAAATGTAAAATTGGTTGTGTTGCTTAATATTTTTGGGAAAACTATTATATTTTTTCTGATTAATCCTGTAAAAAAAGAAAATAATATGTATTTTTATTAATTATTATGTCAATTTATATATTTACATTAAAAATATATAAAAATAGTTTTAAAAATACATAAAATTTATTATATTATAAATGACAATTTACATTAAATAATAGTTAATTAAAAATATATATATATTATACCAGTACATGCTCAAAGTGTTTAATAATGCATGTGAGCGCACATACTTAAATGCCATGAGTGCCATATATTAGGCAAAAGCCCTGTAATTTCCTCAGTCTTCTGTCTACAGTTGTGTTGAATGGCCCTTATTATTCCACTAATACACAGCACAAAGCTCATCTGAGTGATCTCCAACTAGCAGCGTGTTCAATACGATATCATTAAGGGCTTAATTTATAGTGTTTGCGAGTCCCGATGCCCATCACTCACTTCGGGGTGTCATTCCTGCTCTTGCTTTATATAAAAAGCCAGCTGCATGTAGAGGAACGGCATGAGAGCCGGGGCTCGCGGGTGATTTATTTGTCATGCATTCATACTGACAAACTCTGTGCATTACCGCAACGACCTGTTCCCGCTGAATATGCCTGGAAAGAATGAGGTGGGATTGAGCAATGGAGCCATCGCTCACACGCTGCGGCTCCGAGCGACGGACGTATGCTGTGTGGACTGTATTTAAACACACACTTCCAGAGAGCACATTAAAACTGATGCCAGCATATGGAGCGTTGACCTCCTTCCACACACACATACAGTTGGAGTCAGAATTATGAGCACTGCTGTATATGTTCCCCAATATCTGTTTAATGAAAGCACATTTCTAAACATAATAGTGTTAATAACTCATTTCTAATAACTGATTTATTTGTTGACAAGATACTGTGTTCTGCTTAAAGTGTCATTTAAAGGCTTAACTTGGTTAATTAGTCAAGTCATTGTATTATTATATAAAATGCATAATAATAAAGTGCACATGTACACTCAGCGGCCACTTTATTAGGTACACCTTACTGGTCCCAGGTTAGACCCTGTTTGCCTTCAGAACTGCTTTAATCCTTTGTGGCAGAGATTGAACAAGCTACTGGAAATATTCCTCAGAGATTTTGCTCCATATTGTCATGATAGCATCACACAGTTGCTGCAGATTTGTCGGCTGCACATCCATGATGCCAATCTCCCGTTCCACCACATCCCAAAGCTGCTCTATTGGATTGAGCTCTGGTGACTGTTGAGGCCATTTGAGTACAGTGAACTCATCGTCATGTTCACCAGTCTGGGATGATTGAGCTTTATGACATGCTGCGTTATCCTGCTGGAAGTAGCCATCAGAAGATGGAGACACTGTGCTCATAAAGGGATGGACATGGTCAGCAGCAATACTCAGGTAGGCTGTGGCGTTGATGCTCAATTGGTACTAATGGACCCAAAGAAAATCTCCCCCACACCATTACACCACCACCACCAGCCTGAACCGCTGATACAAGGCAGGATGATCCATGCTTTCATGCTGTTGAGGCCAAATTGTGAGCTGAGCATCTGAATGTGTGAGCAGAAATGGAGACTCATCAGAGCAGCAACGTTTCTCCAATCTTCTATTGTCCAGTTTTGGTGAGTCTGTGTGAATTGTAGCCTCAGTTTCCTGTTCTTAGCTGACAGGAGCGGCACCCGGTGTGCTCTTCTGCTGCTGTAGCCCATCCGCCTCAAGGTTGGACGTGTTGTGTGTTCAGAGATGCTCTTCTGCAGAGCTCGGTTGTAACGAGTGCTTATTTGAGTTACTGTTGTTGGAACCAGTCTGGCCATTCTCCTCTGACCTCTGGCATCAACAAGGCATTTGCGTCCACAGAACTGCCGCTCACTGGATATTTCCTCTTTGTCGGAGCATTCTTTGTAAACCCTAGACATGGTTGTGCGTGAAAATCCCAGTAGATCAGCAGTTTCTGAAATACTCAGAGCAGCCCGTCTGGCAGCAACAACCATGCCACGTTCAAAGTGACCTAAATCCCCTTTCTTCCCCATCCTGATGCTCGCTTTGCGCTGCAGGAGATCATCTTGACCATGTCTACATGCCTAAATGCATTGAGCTGCTGACATGTGATTGGCTGATTAGACATTTGTGTTCATGAGCAATTGGACAAGTGTACCTAATAAAGTGGCCGGTGAGTGTACATTGACTCTATTCACTGAGAAATGGCTTTAAATTGTTTATACTATGTTCTGTAAGTGAATTGCACGCCATTTAAAAGCGTCATTATAACTGAGAGTGTATTGGTTGTAATAAGTCTGCGAGTGTCAGACGGCTCTTCAGCGCAGCTATAAAGGAAAAGTGTTTATGAGCTTTAATTAATAGGCTGTAAAGATGATGAGTGTTTATAGCGCACAGCTTGCAGAGTGTGTCTTTTCTTTTGTGATGTTCCCTCCGCTGTAATCCACGATTCATTTTCCATGAAAGTGTGCAGCGCGGTGTGGATGTAACAAGTGCTGTTCCTTGTTTAACCTCTCCACACGTGCCCTCATTCACAAATGCACAGCTAGCGTTTAGAAAGAAAAGGAAACGAGCTGGATGTGTCTGCCGTCTTATCCTGGTGTTATCAGAGAGGCTGTGAGGTGTGAAATGAGATTGTGTGTGTGTGTGTGTGTGTGTGTGTGGCGGCTCAACTGAATGAGATTGTGTGTATGCGCACAAGAGCGACCTGTTGCATCCCCCCGAAGGGATAGTTCACCCCAAAATGAAAATGTCCTCATTATTTATTCACCTTAAATTCACCTCTTTTTTTTTTGGTTGAAGATGCTTTGAAGAATGCTGGAAACCTGTAACCATTGACTTCTATTGTATTTGATCTGCCTACTGTGGAAGTCAATGGTTACAGCTTTCCAACAGTCAAAGAAAGATGAAAAACGTATATAGAAAAAAGGCAGAAACCTGTAACCATTGACTTCCATAGTATTTGTTTTTCCTGCTATGGAAGTCAATGGTTACAGGTTTCTGGCATTTTCATAAATATAGGTTTAAGACAAGTGCAGGGTTAGTAAATGATGACTGAATTTACATTTTGGGGGGAACTATCTCTTTTAAAACCCATCAAATACTATGCAAGTCGATGGTTACAGGTTTTTAGCATTCTTCAAAATATCTTCTTTTGTGTTTAGCATAAGAAAGAGACTCATAACGGTTTGAGACAAGCGCTGGATCAGCAAATGATGACAGAGGTTTAATTATTGGGTGAACTATCCCTTTAAAGCCCATCAATACTATGCAAGTAGATGGATACAGGTTTTCAGCATTCTTCAAAATATCTTATTTTGTGTTTAGCATAAGTAGGAGACTCATAAAGGTTTGAGAAAGTGTAGGCTTAGTAAATGCAGACAGAATTTAGATTTTTGAGCGAACTATCCCCTTTAAAACCCAACAAAACTATGCAAGTCGATGGTTACAGGTTTTCAGCATTCTTCAAAATATTTTCTTTTGTGTTTAGTACAAGAAAGAGACTCATAAAGGTTTAAGACAAGTGTAGTGTTAGCAAATGATGACAGAATTCACATTTTGGGGGAACTATCCCTTTAAAGCCCAGCCCATATTATGAAAGTGAATGGTTACAGGTTTTCTGCATTTTTCAAAATATCTTATTTTGTGTTTAACATAAGAAAGAGACACAAAGGTTTGAGACAAGTGCAGGGTTAGTAAAATGATGACAGAATTTTTATTTTTGGGTGAACTATCCCTTTAAAGCCCAACCAATACTATGCAAGTCAATGGTTACAGGTTTTCAACATTCTTCAAAATATCTTCTTTTGTGTTTAAAAGTTTAAAACAAATGTGGGGTTAGTTAAATAATAACAGAATTTTAATTTTTGGGTGAACTGTCCATTTAAAGCCTAAAAAATTACTATTGCAGTCATTAGTTACAGGTTTTCAGCATTCTTCAAAATATCTTATTTTTGTGGTTAGCATAAGAGACTCATAAAGGTTTAAGACAAATGCAGGGTTACTTAAATGATGAAATAATTTCAATTTTTGGGTGAACTATTCCTTTAAAGCCCAATCCAAATTACGAAAGTAAATGGTTACAGGTTTTTAGCATTCTTCAAACTATCTTCTTTTGTGTTCAACATATTAAAGAGACTCATAGAGCTTTTGTAAATGATGACAAAATTTCATTTTTGGATGAACTATCCCTTTAAAGCCCTACAAATACTATGCAAGTCGATAGTTACAGGTATTCAGCATTTTTCAAAATATCTTCTTTTGTGTTTAAGATAAGAAAAAGAAACTCATAAAGGTTTGAGACTAGTGCAGGGTTAGTCAAATGATGAAAGAATTTACATTTTCGGGTGAACTATCCCTTTAAAGCCCAATCAATACTATGCAAGTCAATGGTTACAGGTTTTCAGCATTCTTCAAAATATCTTCTTTTGTGTTTAGAATAAGAAAGAGACTTATAAAGGTTTGAAACAAGTGTATGCTTAGTTAAATAATGACCCAATTTAGATTTTTGGGTGAACTATCCCTTTAAATCCCAACAAATACTATGCAAGTCGATGGTAACAGGTTTTCAGCATTCTTCAAAATATCTTCTTTTGTGTAAATGATGCAGAATATTCATTCTTTGGTGAACTATCCCAGGGTTTTGGCTTGAGTTGTCTGGCTTTGATCTGCTTGTTTACGCGTGGCGTGAACTCCACATTGCATGGATCTGCAGATGCGTTTGTGTGGGTGCATGTGAGAAAGTCTACGTCCGTTTTTCCTCCAAGATGTCTCCATGTGTGTGTGTGTGTGTGCGCGCGCGATCTCATTAGTCTACACGCCGTCTGAGCCAGGCTGCTGGGCCTCGGGAGGGAAGCTGGCGTCGGCTCCTGGCTAGCATACGTTCTAGCCGCCGTTTTTTTCTTTTTTTTTCCTGAAACTTATACATCACTGGGAACAGAAATCCATACAGCACTTTACTGAGAAATCAATTCCCATTTCCTAGTTATGCCTTATGTGGTGATCCCTGTGTGGGTTTGATTTAGCCAGACATAGCTCTTAATCTCACTGTGTATTTGAACAGAGCCCCCAGCCCTCCGCCGTATGTTTGTCGGAGCCTTGTTCCAATCCTGCAGGAGAAACAATGCAATTCATTTTCTGTCCTTGAGTCTCACACACACACACACACACACACACACACACACACACACACACACACACACACACACACACACACACACTGCTTCACAAATGAGCACTGAGCCTGAAGTATCAGAAAAGAAAAGCGGCTGAAGCGTACATTTCTAAGACTGGTAAAGTGTAAGGGAAAAATGCAGTAATGCTGAGACGAGCTTCTATATGCAGCATGAGGCTGAACACGGTCTAGAAGGGATACAGCTGCGGATACTCACGTCAATACAGCATCTTTTTTTGTGACGCTCTACGACAATAATTCCTAATTTTACATTACTGTGAGGGTTGGGTTGGGGGTAGATGTTAATAAAATGCAATCTAATGGGTAATTTCATTAGCAATATGAATAAAATTTGGTATACACTCACTGGCCACTTTATTAGGTACACCTTACTACTACCAGGTTGGACCCCCTTTTACCTTCTGAACTGCTTTAATCCTTCATGGCAGAGATTCAACATGGTGCTGGAAATCTTCCTCAGAGATTTTGCTCCATATTGTCATGATAGCATCACACAGTTGCTGCAGATTTGTCGGCTGCACATCCATGATGCCAATCTCCCGTTCCACCACATCCCAAAGCTGCTCTATTGGATTGAGATCTGCTGACTGTGGAGGCCATTCGAGTACAGTGAACGCATTGTCATGTTCACCAGTCTGAGATGATTAGAAATTTGTGGTGACATGCAGTTGGACAGGTGTACCTAATAAAGTGGCCGGTGAGTGTAATTACTATTTGTACAATACTGTGATGGTTGAGTTTAGTGTTGGGTTGGGGGTAGGCTTTAATTTAATAGGTAATTTAATGAATAATATGAAAAATACTCTGTAAAGTTACTGTGATGGTTGAGTTTAGGGTTGGAGTAGGATTCGACGTTAATAAAAAATAATATGAATAATTCTCTGTATAATTGTCGTTTTTGCATTACTGTGAGGGTTGGGGTTGGGGTAGACATTAATTTAATGTGTAATATACTAAATAATATGAATAATAGTCCATAATTACTCTTGTTACAGTACACTAATAGTTGAGTTTAGGGGTAGACGTCAATCAAATAAAATCTAATGGGTTATTTAATAAATAATATGAATAATACTCTGTATAATTATTGTTTTTACCGTACTATGATGGTTGAGTTTAGGGTTGGGATTGGATTTGACGCTTATAAAATACAGTTTAATAGATAATTTTATAAATAATATGTATAAGCACTGATTTTGCATTAGTCTGAGGGTTGGATTTAGATTTGGGTTGGACGTTAATGAAATACCAGTGTAATTTAATAAATAATATGAATATTACTTGGTATAATTAATGTTTTTACATTACTGTGAAGGTTAGGGTGGGGGTAAACTTTTATTTAATTAATAAATAATTAATAATTAATTAATTAAAAAATAATAAAAAAATTTTAATTAATTAAATAAATAAATAAATAAATAAATAATTTAATTAATTAATTAATTAATTAATTAAATAAATAAATGAATAAATAAATAATTTAATTAATTAATTAATTAATTAATTAAATAAATAAATGAATAAATAAATAAATAAATAAATAAATAAATAAATAAATAAACAAACAAACAAACAAACAAACAAACAAACAAACAAACAAACAAACAAACAAACAAACTAATTAATTAATTAATTAATTAATTAATTAATATAAAATACTCTGTATAATTACTGCTTTTACAGTACTGTAATGGTTGGGTTTAGGGGTAGACGTCAATACAATACAATTTAATGGGTAATTGAATAAATAGTATGAATAATACTCTGTATAATTGCTGTTTTTAAATTGATGTGATGGTTGGGTTTAGGGTTATGGTAGGGGTAGATGGTGAATGGTGAATTAATGAATAATTTATTAAATAATTCTCATTAACTTCCGACCACAGCTGTGTTGCTTCTAGCATCAACCGTTGGTATACCTGTCAACCTCCCATTTTTGCTCAGGATTCTTCCGTATTTTACCATTCTATCTCACTATTATCCCGTATTTCTCCCGTGTTTAATTATTTTATCTTTTATTTAATTTTTAATTAAAGCCTATCCTGTGTTTATACATCCCAATGTTGACAGGTATGAGACACCTGGCTGGGTTTTCGTGGCTCAATGTTTGCTGTCGTTTCCCAACAGGGACACGGAGTACAAAGGACTACAGTTGTCTTTGGACCAGGCGGCGTCCACCAAACCCTCCTTCACCTACAACAGCCCCTCCAACCCCGTCACCGAGAACAGAAGAGTTGGAAAAAGCAGAGTCTCCCGAACCAAGACCAAAACAAGACTCTCTCCGTACTCACAGGTCAGTGTCGCAGTAGACTTAGTAGAATGCCTGACAAATTAGACTTAAACTAGATGATTGTGTGATAATTGAAGCTGAATGTAAGATTCAGGAGAGCATTTAAGTCAGTGTTTCCCAATCCTGTTCCTGAAGGCACACCAACAGTACATATTTTGGATGTTTCCCTTATTTGATCTATTAACTTCAGGCTTTAGAGGCTATCTTAATGGTCTGATGAGTTGATTCAGGTGTGTTTGATTAGGGAGAGTTTAAAAATTGTGTACTGTTGGTGTGCCTGTAGGAACAGGGTTGGGAAACACTGCTTTAATTAGCTCCAATTTTGGCCTTTTTACAAGATATTACATTAGTATTTTGTGTCTCCAGAATGTGTCTATGAGTTTTCTGGCCAAAATACCTATCAGATCATTGATTATACCCTGTTGAATATGTAAATGTTTGGGTCAGAGGGATTTGCCGTGGTTTTTATTTTGCGCTTGTGCCTTTAAATCCAAATGAGCTGGTTTTCTCACCCATTAACTTCAGGTTTTGGACAGTCTCCTAATGTTCTTATAAGGTGATTCTGGTGTGTTTGATTAGGGGGAGCTTGAAAATGTTTACTATTGCTGTGCCTTCAGGAACAGGGTTGGGAAACACTGCTTTAAAACACTTACATTTTGGCCTTTTTACGAGATGTAACAAATATTTTGTGTCTCCAGAATGTGCCTTTAAAGTTTTAGGCCAAAATACCAATCAGATCGTTGATTATACCTTGTTAAATATGTCAGTTTTTGGGTCAGAGGGATTTGCTGTGGTTTTTATTTTGCGCTTGTGCCTTTAAATCCAAATGAGCTGGTTTTCTGACCCATTAACTTCAGGTTTTGGAGTCTCTTAATGGTCCAATGAGTTGATTCAGGTGTGTTTGAATAGGGAGAGGGTGGAAAATGTGTACTGTTGGTGTGCCTGTAGGAACAGGGTTGAGAAACACCTTTAAAAAGCTCCAATTTTGGCCTTTTTACAAAATATAACATAAGTGTTTTGTGTCTCCAGAATGTGTCTGTGAGTTTTCCAGCCAAACTACCAATCAGATCATTGATTATACCCTGTTGAATATGTCAATGTTTGGGTCAGAGGGATTTGTAGCTGTTTTTATTTTGCGCTTGTGCCTTTAAATCCAAATGAGCTGGTTTTCTGACCCATTAACTTCAGGTTTTGGACAGTCTCTTAATGTTCTTATAAGGTGATTCAGGTGTGTTTGATTAGGGGGAGCTTGAAAATGTGTACTATTGCTGTGCCTTCAGGAACAGGGTTGGGAAACACTGCTTTAAAACACACAAATTTTGGCCTTTTTAAAAGATATAGCATGAGTATTTTGTGTCTCCAGAATGTGTCTCTGAACTTTAAGGCCGAAATACCTATAAGATTATTGATTATACCTTGTTAAGTATGTCAGTTTTTAGGTCAGGGATTTGTAGCTGTTTTTATTTTGAGGTTTCAAACAAGCCTCATTTAGTTTGGTCAGGTGTGTTTATTTCGCATTGAAACTAACGCCCTGTTTACACTAATGCGTTTTCATTTTAAAACGCATAAGTTTTGCTACGGTTACGCCATCCGTTCACACTACGCCGGAGTTTTCGAGCGCCGAAAACTAATTGTTTTGGAAATGCTGGAGAGGCTGTTTTCATTCTGAAACGCTGCTGCTGCGTCTCAGTGTGGATGAGGGAAAACGGAGACATCTGAAAACGGAGGCGGGGCTGCTGAGATTCGCTACCTGATTGGGGCTTTTGTTTCATTGCTTATCCTTCCCTTATTCGTCAAGCCTCTATCACATGACTATAACACATGGCTTAATGCTACCAGAAGACAGCAGACCAGCCTTCACTGTAAACAACAACATGGGCACAGAAATGGGAGCGCTGTTTGCACTATTGTCTGTTTTAGGCGCCATTGTGCAGTTATTCATTTGTTACGTTTAGTAACGTCTCGACCTCGTCGTCTGTCCGCAAAAATACCTCTCTTGCTTTCTTTGCCATCGCATTTAATGTTCAACCGGTGTTTGTTGACTAACAATAAGAAAATGCCGAGCGAGACTCATGCTTTCTGTTTATACTAGAACGCGCATGCCCAGAGTGCACGAATGGTCAAGTGATATACGTTTTTGGTGGCGTAGTGTGGATGGAGATATGTTCGGAGACGCTTGTTGAAACGCTGGTGTGGACGCGAATCTAAAACGCCGTTTTAAAACAAAAACGCACTAGTGTAAACGGGGCCTAAAATGTGCAGCGCTGCGGCCCTCCAGGAACTGGCTTTAACACTCGTGGCACTGTGCTTAATCACCTCCAAATGGCTGCAACTTCAGCAGCAGCAGGTCTAGGCATGTGAACAAAAGCGCCAATCTCATTGGTGGAGCAGGAAAAAAAACAAGCATGTTTCTTTAAAAGGTGTGCTTGCTGTTGTGCGTGTCGGTATGCACAAACTCAATGGCTGTTTTTTATGGACCCTTTTCACAGTTCCGGGTTTCTCATTCATAGTTTGGAGCGCAATGAATGGGAAAGTACAACAAATATATTTATATTTTTACAATCCTATTAGCTGAAATAATGAAAGAACAACTCCATGATGGTGTTAACAAGACTTTCAGAAACGGAAAAAAGAAACAGTGTGAGACTGATAACGGCAGTCAGAGGAGGGAGTAATGTCAGATACTGTCCCCACCCTAAATACTGCATTAGAAACACCTTGATGTATACACATATAAATGTGCATCCTTTTTTAAAATCTAAATATTAAAAACCTTTAATAAAGGACTTAAGATTATGATGATGCATCATAGCAGTCTTGTGCAAAGGGTTTAGTCAGTCACGAGGAGTTAAACATCAGAGAAAAGCATCCCTGTGTTCATACGCTATGTTGATGCATATTCTGTTTTGTGTGTGTGTGTGTAGTATCCAGGTTTCCCCACAGATCGCTCGGAGTCGGATCAGGACAGCCCATGGGGTGGGAGTCCACTGACTGATTCTGCATCTCCTCAGCTTCTGGAGCAGTGTGAAGGCATCGAGTCCTCATGCGTGTACCGGCAGTTCTCGGACCCCCGCTCGCTGTGCTATGGTTTACCCCTGACGGAAGATCACCACACCTCCAACGAGCTCTACAGCCACCCTCACTCGGAGTCCTGCGAGAGGGGCTGCTGTAAAGCCGGACGCTACTTTCTGGGCACCCCTCAGCCCGGACGAGAGGCATGGTGGGGCGCAGCCCGCTCGGTCCTCCCCTTACCCAAATCTTCACCTGAGAATGGGGACAGTTTTGAAGGCGTGATGCCTCACATCGCTTCTATCCATAGCCTGCAAGGTGTGTTTCTTTACATATTAGAAAACAAATAATTATAATGCTAGTTTGTTTTGGGGCAGAATTGGTGCATCCTTTTTAATCCCTGCAGCTTAAGACCGGTTATTCACTGAAGCTAAGCATGGCTGAGCTTGGTTAGTACCTGGATGGGAGACCACATGGGAAAACTAGGTTATTGTTGGAAGTGATGTTAGAGAGGCCGGCAGGGGGACCCTCAACCTGCGATCTGTGCGAGTCCTAATGCACCAGTATAGTGAAGGGGACACTATACTGTCAGTGAGCGCCTTCTTTCGCTGGCACTTCCCATGGCACTTCTCGTAAAGAGTAGGGGTGTAGTAGGGGGTCAATTTGTTTATACCAGGGGTCACCAATCTCCTTTCTGGAGGTCGGGTGCCCTGTAGGGTTTAGCTCCAACTTGCATCAACACACTTGCCTGGATGTTTCAAGTATACCTAGCAAGACCTTGATAAGCTTGTTCAGGTGTGTTTGATTAGGGTTGGAGCTAAAATCTGCCGGACACCCGACCTCCAGAAACAAGTTTGGTGATCCCTTGTCTATACCGATCATGGGCTCCCAATCATCCCCATCCACCAAATTGGCTCTGTCACGGTCTCTCCCCTCCACCAATAGTTGGTGTGTGGTGAAGCACTGGCGCCATTGTCCTATGGCTGCTGTTGCATCATCCAAGTGGATGTAGGGTGGTGTCTGATTTCATCTTTTGGGACTGGACTGGATCATAGGAGGATGGGTGTTGCTAACAAAACAAAGGAAAATTGACGAATTGGCCAAAGCAAGGCAGAATCAAGACACACACACACCGATATCCCTGACTTAAGGTCATTCGATGTGATTGATTGTTTTCAGGGGGGAGGGAAAGTTATGGTATTTGATTGAAGTTTATGGAGGGCAAATAAATGTATTACTAATTAATGAACTGCATTCAGGAGCGCCGCAAAGGGTCGGAATGTTAGGACGATTCTAAGGGGCCACACTGTTTTGGGGGAATACAGTTGCGCCCTACCATCAGGCGGATCGGTGCAGCGGCGGCAGCAATGCGGTCGATGTACTGGTCTGTTGTGGTGAAGAAGGAGCTGAGCCGAAAGGCAAAGCTCTCAATTTACCAGTCAATCTACAATCCTACTCTAACCTATGGTCATGAGCTTTGGGTCATGACTGAAAGCAGAAGATCTCAGAGACATACGGGCTGAAATGAGTTTCCTTCGTAGGGTGGCAGGTCGCACCCTTATAGACAGGGTGAGGAGCTCTGTCACCCGGGAGGAGCTCGGAGTAGAGCTGCTGCTCCTCCACATCGAGAGAAGTCAGCTGAGGTGGATCGGGCATCTGTTTCGGATGGCTCCAGGACGCCTATCTAGGGAGATGTTCCAGGCATGTCCTACCGGGAGGAGGCCTCAGGAAAGACCCAGGACACGCTGGAGGGACTATGTCTCTCGCCTGGCCTAGGAACGCCTCGGGATCCCCCCGGAGGAGCTGGAGGAAGTGTCTAGGGAGAGGGAAGTCTGAGGTTCTCTCCTAAGACTGCTGCCCCCGCGACCCGACCCCAGATAATCGGTTGAAAATGATGATGACCATCAGAATGTTGTCATAGGTCTCGTACCGGCCAGTGGCGCCCCTGATTGCATTGTTTATAACAACCACTAGTACATACCTATAAAAATAAGAGTCTATTTTGATTTGCCGACGTTAACTTGGCTTGAAATACTAAAACAATGACCTTAAACCTAAAGTAATTTTTTTTACCTGGATACTTGTATAGTTGCGCATACAGAATATGGGAGTTGTTTTGATGGCAAAATCTGCATTGTGGACTGCAAGCTTACCCTTGTTTACATCTAAAAAGTTAGATACCCTTTGGGCTCATGAATAACCTCATGGGCAGCGTTCCAACAGCAAACTTTGAATCCTGAACACTGGGAAAACTTTTTCAATCGGCTAGTTTAGTCAAAAGATATATTGATTTCGTTCCTTGAGACATGCCTAAGGCCAATCAAGTAATGCTGTTTTTCTCCTGCTTGCAGTGAGGGGTCACTGGGATGAGGACAGCGCTGTCAGCTCACCCGATGGCGGCTCAGCCAGCGATTCAGGCGACCGATTTCGTGCCGATCAATGCCGTTCAAGTCCTCAAGAGCCCAGCAAGATTGAGACCCTAATCCGAGCCACACAGCAGATGATCAAAGAGGAGGAAAGTCGTCTGCAGCTGAGAAAGCTTCCTACAGACGTACCACTGGAGCCCACAAACAGTCTGGCTAAGAGTTTTCATAGTACCGACTTTCCCCAGTCAGCAATGCAGAGTGTTGTGTGTCGAGGGCCGGCTCAGGTCATAAGCCCCGCTCCTAGCCCCGTTCCCCTGTCCCGCCTAAGCAGCCCACTCCCGGACAGACTATCTAAAGGCAAAGACTTCCTACAGAATGAGCTTTCCTCTTCCCAGCTGCCCCTGACCGGCACTTGTGCTGTTTCTCCGACTCCTGCGCTTTACTCCTTACATCCACGCCAGTACCTGGAAAAACACGCAGCGTACTCGCTCACCAGCTACGCACTGGAACACCTGTATGAGGCGGACAGCTTTCGAGGATACTCCCTTGGGTGCTCTGGTTCCTCTCATTACGATATGACCACTCATCTACGCATGCAGGCTGAACAAGCGCCGGGCCATAAAGGCACCTCCGTCATCATCACCAATGGCAGCTGATGATTATCAAATCACGCACCGCCACTCGCTTCAACTCTTCTCTTGATTTCTTTGTCGTTGCTCGCTCTACGAATCATTCTGTTTTCCTCCAAATTCATTATTGAAGATGAGACATCAGTGTGTGCGCATCTTAAGAAAGACTTTGAGGAAGGTGCTCGATCAAGCCGAACAAAACACAAAAAGTAAACAGAATGGGCACACGGCTACTTTAGCTCTCAAAAGACAATTCAAGTCAATTCAACCCACTGATAAAAGCCCCACCCTAAAGCCATTCCATGTGACCAGAAGTGAAGAGAAGTTGTTTCCGGAGAGGGGGAAGGAAGGTTATGGTATTTAATGAAAGATTATGAGGGCTAATATATTGTGCACAGATCCATTGTTTATAACAAGCACTACTATATGCATAAAAACCACCCAGGTTCATTGCAGATACATACCAGGGTCTACATTTCTGGGGGCAGTCAGATACAGAAGCGGAGGTACATCTGCTCACAGTTTTTGTTTTTGCATCCTGTGTATGCTGTTTGATGATCTCAAATTTCTCTCACGTGTCCTCTTCTCGCATATATCCACCAGAGGGCGCAAGATACACTTTGGCCGACCAGGCCAGTTTGCTGTCGACTGAGTGACCCACCCACTCGTCCCTAAATCCAGCCGATAGTGTTTTTAAAAGCAATCTAGAAAAAGAAAAGTTGTCTCGGCTGTGTAATAATCTTTTCACCCTGTTTTTAAATTAATTTAATTTATTTATTTTTTGCTTTTGTTTTACCTGGTTTCTGGAACCGGTCTTTGCCGGACTCGAATCCGGTTGTCTCCGCTCTGCGTACCAAATCTGCCGATTTATTTATATCTGCCCATGAGCGACTGGGCATACTGGTAACACCAGAAAAGCCGTCCATACAGCGATCAGCAGAACATCATCGATGCCCCATAGCATTCATTTTAAAGATGCAATGCAGCCAGACGTACCTCTGGCTACATAATTCGTGCTCTCCAGAAATGCAGACGGTAGTACATATCCACAATGAGGCTTTGTTGCTAAATAAATAAGAAGAGTAAATTATGATTTCATGATGACTTTAACTTAGCTTGATCTACTAAAACAATGTCATTAAAGCCAAAATGTATTATTTTAATTACATGTGCACTTGTATGCATGCAGTCAAACCCATTTCAAAGTGTAATTGCAGTAGCTCTGCTGGCCAACAGGGGTTTGTTTACGGACAATCTCTCACCACAAGTTATCTTCATACAAGTTTCATGGTACAAATTAAAGTAGTTTCTAACCTTTTTGGACTAATTCCAATGAATTAAATTGTCTTTTGAGAGCTAAAGGGGCAGTGTGCCGATTCTGTTTACTTTTTTTTTGGTAAAAGAATCATGAAATCAAGGCTTCCCTTTATGGTCAATTTCCAGTACAAATGTAAACATCCTTAAAGCAAAGATTTCTGACTTTAGTTAGCCTTATGTACAGACCTTTGTTCATCATCAGAACACACATTAAGTTTTTTTAGATGAAATCTGAGAGCTTTTTCTGAAGACTTTCAAAGCCTAGAAGAGAAAAACATTTTGTCCGCTAAGAATACCGTAAAATCAGTTTTGTTTGCTTTCGTCAGGGGTGTCCAAACTCTGTCCTGGAGGGCTAGTGTCTTGCAGAGTTTAGCTCCAACTTGCCTCAACACACCTGCCAGGACAAACCTACGAAGAGCTTGATTAGCTATCCCAGGCGTGTCTGATTGGGGTTGGATCTAAACCTCCAGGACCAATTTTGGGCACCCCTGGCCTATTTCTTTAACTTAGCACAACACACAATCATCATATTGTCCGTAGTAAACATCTACGCTAATCTGATTCAGAAGACATAAACTATTTTGTTCTTACAGCACAGAAATTGTTCTTACAGTTTCATATGAACTCACTTGCAATGTTTTGACCATGTGTTTGACCATGTGCTGTCTTTGGAGGATAAGGGAGCTCTCCAGTTTCATCTAAAATATTGTCATTTATTTATCGTAAAGTGAATGAAGGTCAATTTGCACTTAGTTAGCATAATGCTTCGAACATACTACTATTTTCACAGGCTACATAAGAAGTGGCGCAAGTTTTGTTTTAATCGAGAAGCATCATTTTACCAGCGTAATAATAGCCTTTTTTAGCTTATGTTTATCAAAATACATGAACATATTTGGTCAAATGTTTGGAGCACATTGAAATGAATGGGTTTCATAGCGCAGCGCTTTCTGTGAACGGCATGGAAGCCGATTCAGATCATACACACAGGAGGGAAAAGAGAGTGACCAGCATAAAGAATGATAACCTTTTTTAGCTTATATTCATTGAAATATATGACCATATTCGGCCGAATGTTTGATGCACATTGAAATGAATGGGTTTCATAGCGCAGCGCTTTCTGCAAATGAAGTGGAGGGCAATTCAGATCAAACACACAGCAGAAAGGGAAAAAGAGAGTGAAACCATCGCGCTGAACACTATGGTGCATAATAACCCTTTTTTTCAAGTGTATAATCATTGAAATATTGGTCGAAGAGCAAAAATTCTATTTTTGTCCATTATTTCTGCCGGCCAAAAAATTCTGTGCATCGCAAATTTTTCACCTGCAGTGTAGATACTGTAATTTGCACTTAATTAGTATCCT
>NC_141036.1:1547500-1602500 GCF_052040795.2 Danio rerio | reverse complement strand
TGTTTGTTTAAATTCAGCCCAAATAAATTGTTTACAACCACTTAACTTAAAAAGATTTAGTAAATCCAAGGAATCATCTTTAAATAATTTTTTTAGTGAATGCACTGTTAAATTTATGTTTTTAATCTGCAATTTTAAGTTGACTGGACGTAAAACAATTAGGTTGTCCCAACAACAACTTTAAATAATGCAGGGTTGCATAAAATTCATTCATGTTGTCCCAACACTAATTGAAAATTAATTAATTGATAACATAAAAATTAAGTTGTCCTAATGTAATCTCAAGAATTGTGTTGTTTCAGCTCATTTTAAATAAGCAGATTAAATGAGTAAAACAATATATGTTCTTGAGTGAATGTGACTCATTTTAAATAAGTATTTTGAACAAGCATATTGGAAATAAAATGCACCGCCCATCAGGCTTACCTATTTGTCAGCAAGCAATCTTTAATCATTTCAATAATAACAAAATCTGGCATAAAATGTGAATAGTAGGCTCGTCAGAATAAGCAGATCGTTTATTTTCACACAAACACACACACACACACACACACACACACACACACACACACACACACACACACAGCTAAAATAAATACAGTCAAAAGCTAGTATTATTTATCTGGATTTGCGGTTAATACTTTTGTATAACTTGTGTTTAAAATCTATTTTATGAACTACTGGAATTTTATAAAGGAATTAAAAAGACATCCTGAAATCTGAACATATGCCCTGTCTGTCTTCAAGACATCCCCCATTTCATTTTCAAAAATGAAACTTTACAACTCATCCAGCATATGTTTTATGCACCGGATACACTTCCAGCTGCAACCAATAAATAAGAAAATAAAGAAAATAAAGAAAAAAAGAAAAAAAAGTATATATATATATATATATATATATATATATATATATATATATATATATATATATAGAGAGAGAGAGAGAGAGAGAGAGAGAGAGAGAGAGCTACAAAGAAATGACAAGTAGCATTAAAGAAAACATGTAATTTTCAAACTGTATTTTCTAGTAAAATAAGCTTTACTAATTTTTTCTGGGTTTAAAACTTTAAAATGTAGAGTTAAAGGGTAAATTATTAACTCTATTGCATTTTAAATGAGTATTATTATTGCATACTTGTTTCAAACATTTCCTAAGAAATGTTTGTAAATGTATTTAGTATATTACTTCTTCAGTAGAAAAAGTCTTATTTTCTTTTGAATAATTATTTATATATTTAAATATTTATATATTTATAAATTATTTTATATATATATATATATATATATATATATATATATATATTATATTTATATTACATATATTACTCATTTTAATTACATATTGATATATATATATATATATATATATATATATATATATATATATATATATATATATATATATATATATATATATATATAAATCATAATGTAATTGAAATAATCTTTACAGAGCAAATCACTGTTGTGCAATGGCGTGCCAGTTAAATCAATTATCCAAGCCTTTAAATTGCACTTTAAGCAAAATCCTATTTACTGTGATCATGGCAAAGACAAAATATAGTTATTAGAAATTAGTTATTAAAACAAATAAATATGCTTAAAATGTGTTTAAAAAGAAATCCTTACATAAACAGCACTTTACACATTTGAAAATAAAATACAGGAGTGTGTATAATATTGTCTTCAACTATTTTCATTATTTTACACAGTATAATTTGACATTTGTCATTCTGTGGTCCGTGAATACTTAATATTAATTTCAAGACTTGTGTATTTTTTTTTTGGTTCATCAGCCAAACATCTCCAGAAACATAAGAGTAACACTTTACAATACTTTACAGTATTAGGTCATGTTAACTGATGCATTTACTGACATAAACAAACAATGAACAGTACATTTACTACAGTATTACTACAGTTGTTAACTCACAGTGCATTAACTAATGTAAACAAACATGAATCTGAGTGATAATAACGCATTAGTAAATGTTGATCTGTGATTATTAAATGCTCTACATGTATTGTTCATAATTATTTCATGTTAGTACATACTAATGAAACCGTATTGTAAAGTGTGAGCAGCGTAATTTGGAGAAAGCATATCTGCAGTAAGCCAGCAAACAGAGGTGCACATTTCTCTGCTGTCGCCTTTTAAGAAAGACAAGAAGGCGCAAATGCAGGTCGGCTAATCCTGCAGCGTTTACAGCCGGGATTACAAACATGTACCCTCCGAAATTAGAGAGGCTTGTTGTAGCTCCGGCCAGACAGGTGAAACCCTGTTGGGGCCTTTTACACATGTGTGTGTGTGTGTGTGAGACTTACAAGCATCGCAAACACCATGTGTCGTGGCAAACACACGATGACTGCGCTTGAAATTAATTTAATTTACTGAATTTTAAAATAGAATTAGAGTTATGCGAAAGTATTGTACTGAGATTTGCACAAGGTTTGATTAGTTTACAATACTCAAATGTCTGCATGAACACTTTGCATATGCGGGACTGTTGCCAGCTCACGTGTGTGAGCCAAAGGGTGCAGATATCAGTGATGAAACTGTATTCATCAGGAAATACTCACCAAATGTTTATTAAAAATGCCTCAAATGTTTAGTTCACAATATGTATAGTTTTGTTTTACCAATTGTTTTGCATTATAGAAGTTACTAATGAATATTCATGAGTTTCTTTAAACATGCTTTTAAATGATGATTCCTGTTTTAATATGGAAATTATTCATAAATCACTATAGCCTTTCCAGTAATGTTCATTTTCATAGGTATTTTAAAAAAGGAGTCGTCCAACACTTCTGTATCTTTTATATGAGAGCAATTGTGTGCCTTCATTTCAATTGTACCATAAAAGCTACAGAACAGCATCATAAGAGGTTTTTAACAACTTTTACCTTTACAAAGGTACACAACTGTTCCTTATGGAACATTATTTGTAACACCGTGTACTTTTTTCTGAGAGTGTGGATGCCCTTACAGCTGCAACCCAGTACTGGAAGACACCCATACACTCTAATTCACACACACACACACACACACACACACACACACACACACACACACACACACACACACACACATATATACTATGATCAATTTAGTTGATCAGTTCCCCTATAGCGCATGTGTTTGGACTGTGGGGGAAACTGGAGCACCCGGAGGAAATCCACACCAACACCGGGAGAACATGCAAACTGCACACAGAAACACCACCTGACCCAGCCGAGGCTCGAACTAGCAAACTTCTTGCTCTGAGGCCACAGTGCTAACCACTGAGCCAATGTGTTGCCATTTTCTTCTTACATTACACTATACTATTCATCAAAAAATGTAAATGTTTATTTTTATTATTTTTATTTATTTTTATCCTTGTCATATCTGAATATACAAAATTGTTGTAAAAAAAACACATTAATTTCATCCAGGCTAGTTTAATTTGTTGTTTTTTTTAATGCGTCTGTTGAGCCGCAATTTAAAAGCAATATCAGTTTTTAATATTTTAATTTTCAGTCATTGTTGATTAATTTAAATCAATGATATGGTCCAATTTTAACTAATAGCATGGTGTAAATTAAGAAGAAGATGTCCAGTAAGCTTCAGTGTTTTCCCCTTTCATTTTTCTAGTTACATCAATCTGGTTTATGATCACAGGAGAAAAATCCCCATCCACAAATTCAGTTTCTTTTGTATTTCTGTACAGCTGAAAATCATTCACCCTCTTGCAAATTTTCTTTTCCAATATTTCCCAAATGATGTTGAACAGATTCAGGATTTTTTTACAGCATTTCCTCTATAATATTTGTTCTTCTAGAGAAAGTCTTATTTTTTTTTATTTCAGCTAGATTAAAAGCAGTCCTTAATTATTTTAAAGTCATTTTAAGGTCAATACTGTTAGCCTCCTTAAGCAATATTAGTTGTGGATTGTCTCCAGAACAAACCACTGTTATACAATGGCCTGCCTAACAACCTGATGTTAACCTTATTAAGCTAGTTAAGCCTTTAAATGTCACTTTAAGCTGAATACTAGTGTCTTGAAGAATATCTAGTCAAATATTTTGTGCTGTCTACATGTCACTTAAATATGACGTATAAATATCAATTTCCAAAAGCATTATGTGAGTGGACTTTGCATTTCTGATTATGTATGGTTCATAAGCATATATAATACCGTGTGATATTGGGCTATTTTGAAGTTTTTGCACTTTAGTTGATGCAGATAAAAACAGACTTTGGATATTGAATTGAAAATGAATGGGTTTTATAGCGCAGTGCTTTCTGCATCTGGTATGAAACGTCTACAGATGGAGAAAGAGTAGAATCAGCACAGCATAACCCATTTTCGGCTCATATTTTCGGATATTTTCTCCTTTCGACCAAAAAACAAAAATGCCACCTTCATCTTTTTGTGTATGCTTGTATATCAGCATTGTAAACATGTCTCTGTCGATGTTTTCAAACAAGTATATTTGATACTTAAAGCTATATTTGTTTTGGATAGTCTACAGAACAAACCACTGTTATGAAATGGCCTGCCTAATTACCCGAACATAACCTTATTAAGCTAGTTAAGCCTTTAAATGTCACTTTAAGCTGAATACTAGTATCTTGAAGAATATCTAGTGAAATATTATGTCTTGTCATCATGGCAAAGAGAAATCAGTTATTAGAAATGCGTTATTGAAACTGTTATGATTAGAAATGTGTTGAAGAAAATTATACAGGGGGCTAATAACTATATATATTTAGAGAATTTAACATTATCTAGCATATTTGCAATAATACTTTGCCAAAAAGAAAAAAAAAACAACTTATAATTTACACATTCCTCCATTCCTCTGTGCAATAACTCTTCATATGAGTGCTGTGTTTCTGTTCTGCATGTGTGTGTGTGTGTGTGTGTGTGTGTGTGTGTGTGTGTGTGTGTGTGTGTGTGTGTGTGTGTGTGTGTGTGTGTGTGTGTGTGTGTGTGAGATCTGAATAATGATTGCTCATTTTCCTCACAACACGTCTGTAATGCGTTTGCGCGTCTGAGTGACTTTCAATCTTTTTCCCCCTCTCTCTCTATGTTCTCATTGATCCCTCTGTTCCCAATTTCACGCACAATTTCTAAGCAGCTTTTGCCCGAGGCTTGTTTTCCCAACCTTTCGTCTGTAATGCGAGTGAATCCTGAGCGTTCTCATGTCTCTCTCTCAGCGCATCAAAGCCTGGCTTAAGTCTGATCGCGGGGAAAAACCCTCTTATCCGCTGCTCTGCTTTTATTGGGCTTCATGGGTGGGACTGACGGTACATTATGCTCTGGACAAGACAAATAAAAGACGATTTTTGCTGTAGTAAAATTTCGGTTAATGAACAGTTTCCGTATTTTGTGATTCACAAGTGTTTATTTGTGTTTGTGAATTGCATTATGGGATGTTGATCTCTGCTCTGTCCACTTTTGATGATGAAAATTCAACTTTACAGTTTAATAAAATCACTTTTATTGACTTTTTAGTAGTTTGAAATGTAAAAGAAATATGTAATATATGGAAAAATGTCACTTTTTCAAACTTTTCAAGGTTAAGGGTAGCTGGATGAAGGATTGAGGTCCTATAATGCAGTTCAAAAGCAGAAAGAAATGAGGAAACATTAAAACATGAATCACAAAGTATGTAAAACTGTTCAACTGTAAAACATTTTCATTTAAAAATTAGGTCTATTAGACAGTCACATATAAAAATAATGATAAAAAATGAACAAATAAATTTTATTAAATTCAATAAAGTAAAAATAATAATAATAATAATAATAAAATAAAATGTTAAAATAAAAAATATGAAATTAAGTTAAATTAAATAAAAAAAGTAAAATAAAAATTAAATAAAATAAATTAATGAAATAAAATACAATAAAATACAATTAAATTGAATTTAAAATGGAATAAAGTAAAATAAAACTAAAATACATTGAACGAAAATAATATAATTAACTTAAATTAAAAATTATATATATATATATATATATATATATATATATATATATATATATATATATATATATATATATATAATTAAAATAAAATAAAATAAAATCAAATAAAATTAAATTCAATAAATAAAATAAAATAAGATAAAAGAAAAAGTATGTAAAACTAAATTTAATTAAATTAACGTAAAAATAAAATAAATAAAATAAATATTATAGTCAAGTAAAATACTATAAAATAAATAAAATACATTTAATTGAGTAATATTAAATTTAATTAAATTAAAATTAGGCCCCTTGCTGTCCCTAAACAAAATAATAGAGTTGAGTCTGAGTTTACAGCGTTTAAAAAAACAAATGAGAAACAAAATAATATAAGTATTATATCCAACAGTCTTGTGTGTATTAGTTACAAAGCCACTTAGCACAATGGCAGCTATTATTTTATTATCCAAAAGAAACAAAATTATAAAGAAAAAACTTGTTGATAAACAGGTTTTACATTTAAAATAACACCTGCTCAACTGCTTTCCTTAAAATTCCACAAAATATTTTGTGTTTTTTCTTCTTTCAAAGCCAGTTGTGTTGTGTATTAACCAAGTGACTTGCTTTGCGGAGGGCCGGATCAGGCTCTTTTCTTTTGTAGGAGCTGAAGAATAGCTCTTTTCTCTTTAAGAGGGCAGCTCTTGTTAGATCTGAAGCTCCGAGCAGCTCTTAGCTGGGCATTTTGCATCAAGAAATCAACCCTAATGCTGGATTTACCTCAAGAGGCACATGCCAGTTCTCGCCATCTGCACCTTTAACATAATATTACAGAAGTGAACAGTAGAAATACAATCTGTCCATTTCAACACAAATGCACCCCGAAGATCAGGTGAAACATGATTAACTTATTAAAATGAGTTAAAGCAACATACAAATCTTGATTTTATTTGTCAATGCAAGTGTTACAGTGTGTAATTATGACAAAAGAGTTAGTATTTACTATCAAAGGACACCTTAAGATAAAGTGTTTTTGGTCACACATAATTTAAATGTACAATGCATGCTATAATCAAACCCTTAACTTAGACTTTTAGCTCAATAAACGACCAATTAGCTGCTTATTAATAGTTAGTAAGGGTTTAGGACCAGGGTAAAATAAGACTGTACTTTATAAGCGCTAATAAACAGTGTTTATCTTAATAATATTATAATAAGCCAGTAATAAAAGTGTTACCCTGTTTGCATATTTGATCAATGTTAAAATGTCATTGGTAGAGAGTAAATGCACACAACGGTAGCTTCAGACCATGTAAATATGCTTTAATACACTGTTAAACATATTTGTTTACACTTTATTTTAAGTCTATGGTTAGGATTAAAATATAGGAGTTTTTTTATTAATATAAAATAAATAATATAATAATTAATATAACATAACAATATTATTTTAAGTGTTATTTCTTTATTATTTAATCTTATTTTTTTTAGGGAGATCAAATTAGCTTGTCTAGACATCTCAACTTTCATCCATTGAGACGAAAAGACTCTGTTAAACTCTGTGTGACTTAAAAAAATATTATTTGAAAGCTGATTAACTTAGCAAAATGAGTTAAAGCAACATAAAACATTGATTTTTTTGGCATAACGTTATTTTTACAGTGTGTAATTATGAAAAATGAGTTGTATTTACTATCAATGGACAATTGCATGCTATAAATCAGGGGTGCCCAAACTTTTTCATATAAAGGACCAAAATCCGAATATCATCGCGAGCCACGGGCCGAAGGTAAATACACCAAACTATATCACATTAAAGTTACCATGGGTCATTTTCTCATTTATTTCATAATGTTTAAAAATAAATAATAAACATTTCTTTAAATCAATATATATACAGTATATATATATAACTTTTAAATTGTCCATTGTGTGTGAGTGTGTATGGATGTTTCTGCTGTGGCGACCCCTGATTAATAAAGGGACTAATCTGAGAAGAAGATGAATGAAATGGGGATCATGAATAAACTCGTGATAAACTCAGCGAACAGCGGCTCACGACTGCTGTTGAGGAACTGACGGTGAAAATGTGTGTGTGTGTGTGTGTGTGTGTCTGGGTGGAGAAGTACTCGTGGCCATCTGTCTGACCAGCAGAGCGGACGGGTGACAGCAGCCAGAGAGTCTCATGCTTAAGGAGATAATGGACGACAAAAGATGGGACTGTGTGTGTCTGTGTGTGTGTGTGTGTGTGTGTGTGTGTGCGTGTGTGTGTGTGTGTGTGTCTGTGTGTGTATGCTTGCATGTTGTGTCTGTGTGTGTCTCTCTCTTTCTGTGTGTGTTTGTGTGTCTGTGTCTCGGTGTGTATGCTTGCATGCGTTTCGTGTGGGTCTTTGTGTGTGTGTGCGTACAGTATGTGTGTCTTTGTGTGTATGTTTGCATGTGTGTGTGTTAGTGTGTGTGTGTGTGTGTGTGTGCGTTTCTGTGTGTCTCTGTGTGTGCCCGTTTCTTGTGTGTGTCCGTGTATGCATCTGTTTGTGTGTCTCTTTCTGTGTGTGTGTGTGTGTGTGTATGTGTGTCTGTTTTATGTGTGTGTGTGTGTGTGTGTTTGTGTGTGTGTGTGTGTGTGTGTGTGTGTGTAGATATCTGTGTTGTGTGTGCATGTGTGTAGATGTGTGTGTTGTCCATACGTGTATGCGTCTGTGTGTGTGTATCTGTGTTTGTGTGCATTTCTGTGTGTGTGTTGTGTGTAGGTGTGTGTCCATATGTGTATGCATGTTTTTGTTTGTGTGTGTGTGTCAGTGTTGTGTGTATGCGTGTGTAGGTGTTTGTCCATATGTGTATGCATCTTTATGTGTGTGTGTGTGTGTGTGTGTGTAAGTGTATTGTGTTTGTGTGCATTTCTGTGTGTGTGTGTGTGTTTCTGTGTAGTGTGTACATGTTTGTAGGTGTGTGTGCCCATATGTGTATGCGACTGTGTTTGTGTGGATTTCTGTGTGCGTGTGTGTGTGCATCTGTATTGTGTGTGCGTCTCTGTGTGTGTTTGTGCATGTGTCCTGGTCTCTGTGTATCTGTGTGAGCATGCCGATGTGTCTCTGTCTGTGTGTGTGTGTGTGTGTGTGTGTGCGTGTGTGTGTGTGTGTGTCGTCGTCGTCTCTTCACACGGAGCAGCACATGTCTTCTCATTAAAATGTGTGTTTAGCAGGCAGCAGATTGGTGTGTGTGTGTGTGTGTGTGTGTGTGTGTGTGTGTACCTGCGGGTCGTCTCTGGCAGCAACAGCACTCCCATTCTTTAACATACAAATAGGTTGTTTTGTGCTGGAGGATCTGAGATTAATTGCACACAGCATTTGGCGCTGCAGCTCAAAGCCCTCAGTGTGTCTCTCTCCTGCTCTGCTTTGATTCTGGTTAGAGATTAGCTCAGCACAGATTGCATCACATTAAGGGGCTTTTTTCTCTTTCCCAGTGCTACCGCGGGGGCCGCGGGGGGTTACACTTTAACATCCACAACAAGTGGATCTGCTGTCAGAAAATTCACACACTTTATTCTCTCTGTTTATATCAGATCCGTCAGGGTCTACAGCCTTTGTGCCTTAGCCACAACACCCAATATATTCACACTCGCCGGCCACTTTATTAGGTACACCTTACTAGTACCAGGTTGGACCCCTTTTGCCTTCAGAACTGCTTTAATCCTTCATGGCAGAGATTCAGCAAGCTACTGGAAAGATTCCTCCGAGATTTTGCTCCATGTTGTCATGATAGCATCACACAGTTGCTGCAGATTTGTCGGCTGCACATCCATGATGCCAATCTCCCGTTCCACCACATCCCAAAGCTGCTCTTCCAGCTGCAACCCACTACTGGGAAGCTGCATTTAATTATGCATAATAATTCATTCATTCATTTTCCTTGAGCTTAACCCCTTAAGGGTTCACCACAGTGGAATGAACCACCAACTATTCCTGCATGTTTTACGCAGCGGATGCCCTTGCAGCACTGAGAAACACCCACACATTCTTATTCACTATGGCCAAGTTTATTCAATTCCCCTTTAGCACATGTGTTTGGACTGTGGGGGAAACCAGAGCATCCGGAAACCCTCGCCGACACAGGGAGAACATGCAAACTCCACACAGAAATGCCAGCTTACCCAGCTGGGAATCGAACCTTCTTGCTGTGAGGCACAGTGCTAACCACTGAGCCACCATATCGCCCATGCATTCTTTCATTTTCCTGTCAGCTTAATCCCTTTATTAATCCGGGGTCGCCACAGCGGAATGAACCGCCAACTTATCCAGCAAGTTTTTACGCAGCGGATGCCCTTGCAGCCGCAACCCATCTCTGGGAATTCGCTCATGCATAATAGCTGTAATTACAATATGAAGTACATGAAATGCATAAGAAGAGCACCTCAAAGTGTAACCGAAGTGATTTACTTTGCATACACCAGAGTTTCTCTTGACATGGACTCAGCACCAGCGTGGCCTCTGAAAGCACACAGCAACTGCAGCGAACGAAGGTTTTTTTGGGGGGGGCAAACCCTTCCAGATGTGAAGCCATGTGTTTGTCTGGCTTTTGTTGGACTGGAAGAGAAAGTTAAGACAAGCCCACACGCTTCTCTGTTTACCCAGCCGAGGTGCCCACGGTCACTCCTGCTCACACCTTGTGTCCAGCTGTGCGTATACGTGGAGAGATATTCACACACACACACTTGTAAATGGTTAAATGGTTTGCCTCATTGCACCCAGAATAAGCTTACTCAGTTCAGTATTGAGCTCCTCGGGCGCTTCAACGAAAAAGCGACACGAAACTCAGGCGTTAAAAACGGTCAAACCTCACCGGGCAGCACTACACCACAGCCCCTGCGAAAACTCTGTGTTCATGTGTCCATTATGAGATGTTAATATGTCGAGTTAAGCATTGGCGAGGGCGAGGGAGTGTGTAAATGGGCTTTAAAGCATGTGGCGTGTTTTATTGACTGAAAAACCTGAGGTCACCCGCACCTCGGGCCATTTCCACCTTCCACTTCCTCAATCCTTCAATACTTAACAGACAAAGCCGGAGCGAGCGGTGATATATGACGGGGAACGGAGCACAAACCGTCTGGGAAAGTGGATCTGTGTGTTCAGATATTGACTTTCAGGTTGGTCTAAAAACCTGCAGCTATTTTAATCGTCTCCAATGCTGCCAACTGGTGTTGCGTTGCAATCGCAGTCCTCTCCGGCAGAATACAATTCAGTATTTTTTTTTGTTTAGCGACAAACAAGGTAACACTGTTTTGCAAGTGTTCAGATCTCTGACTGCTTTTATAAACATCTGCTTGGTTTTATTTAAACTTTGGGATTCTTCGTTTCGTCACCTTTGTAAGGTTCTGTCTGACATTTTTGTCAAAATTGAGTTTTTGGCATATTCTTATTAAATGCAACTTGTTTACATTATGTGATTTTTTTTATAAGTTGTTTACATTTTAGGACTTTTTGTTAAAAAAACAAAAACGGTTTATCTACAAAATAAAAATACTCATCCTAAAACCAACCCAGTGTCATTGTGGAAACGTAGCCCCGCGGACGGTTCTGGAGACCATGAAATACCCGAAAGGTACATATTTGTGCAGTTTTTGTTTTTGCGAATCCGTGAGAGGTCAATGTGTCGTGCTTTGTCGCATCTCGAACGCCTCTTGGGAGCACGCGCCGTTCGCACCCACGCCGTTCTTGCACGAAAAGACGCCGGAGGCCGCTATCGAGCGACCGTCTGTCCGACTGACTGAATGACTGAACGATCAACTGGGCGGCCGGCCAATCGGCTGACCCAGCCACCCTCCTCCTCCTTCCCTAAACCCAAGCGACGATTAACAAAAACCGTCCAGAAAAAAAAAAGCAAAAGCCCTCGTCTGATTTTGACCGCGTTTTTGGATTTCGCCACATTCTCGCCCCGTCACAAACTCGTTCGCTTTTATTTTTTGGATTATGTTTTTCATCTTACCTGATTTCTGGAAGCGCTCTTCTGCAGACTTGAACCCGGTCGTCGCCGCAGGTGGCTCCTCCTCCTCCGGGCCTCCACTCCACCGACGTAATACTACGAGCTAACCGGACAAACTGGTTGCGGCGGGAAAGCCCTCCACACGGAGGTGAGCCATCACAGCCGGTGAGCGTAAAGAAGAGGAGCGGCGTCACATTTCCCCTTAGCGTCCGCTCGAAAAAACGAAATGCGGCCATACGTACCTCCGGCCACGTAAATCGCAGTCTCCAGAAACGTCCACGGGGCTACATTTTCAGAATAAGCCTGGGTTGCCTAAAACATTAAATAAATATAATAAAAATCAAAAATGTAACTTTCTCAAGCATCAACATATTGTTACAACACCAGCTTATATATTGTTTAATTGTATTTCTTAATAAGTAATGTATCTTTGAATGATCTGCCAGACAGAACCTTATAACTCCAAGCGGAAAATGACTTTTCAGAGTGAGGAGGTTCTCTCTGCATTGACCGTGGTTTATTTACTCCAGTTTGCAAGTGTAAGAGAACTCTGATTATTTACATAGAGAACCCTTAGGGTCTCTGTCATGTTGATGTATGAAAGAGAGCTGTTACACACATACTGTTTGCTATATGCATTGCAAAAACTTTGAAGCTCAACATCTCAAAATCATTCAGAACGCAGAGAGAACCGGATACTTCCAAGGTGACGAATTTTGTTAGCTGAACAGGCTGATACTGAGCCAATCCTCATGAACTGGTGGGTCACAGCTAAATTAAACGGCAGCAAGGAAACACAACGCTGAATGTAAATAACTATATAATCCTGCATAGGGGATGAATAAGCAAAGGCTTATCAGCTTAAAAAGATGAATAAATGTTCACTGATATTCTGATGTCAGAGGTGTAATATGGCTAATGCTAATGCAATGTTTGAGCGAGTGTTGGGCTGCACAGCGTATATATTGTCAGTGCTCGGTCAACACTTGCTGTGACTCAAATGTAAACTTTGGGCTCTGAAGCGAAACCACTTGAGAACCGGAGCTCTAAATCACTTTTACTGAGTGAAAGCTCACGCGGTTTTTCTCTGTCGTAAACTTGTGAAGGAACACAAAGGCTTTGGTTTGAGGTCAAGCTGACTGAATGACCTGTGTGTACATGAAGGTTCACGGCAGGCACTTTCACCTGTACAAACACTACGCTTTTATATTGCTGCTGTTTTGGGGACTCGGTCTCTTAGGAGCTATGAAGCTAACAGGATTGTGCCTCAAAATTCCCCCAGACACTTGTGCTAGCGAGAGCCCGCTCACACTCGGAGATAGGACTTTTTCTTAAGTTGTAAACACAACAAACTTTGATGTGTTCTGGTTTATATGACAATGCTATTTTAGTCTTTCAAGTGTTATTTCAGTGTGCAATTTCAAAATGTGAAACCTGGGTAACAGTTTATGTGGAAACACTTTAGCTAACAATTCACTCACATTCACTAACGGCCTGCCTATAATTAAATACTTATTGTAGATCTTATTCTACATCACTAATTATATCCAATACCTAAACTCAGTTGTTCTGTGACCTTGCATATTTCATTACATTTAATATTTACACTTCATTTAATTAAATAAAGTTCAACCCAGGCTCATTCCGAAAGCGTAGCCCCGCGGATGTTTCTGGAGACCGTGATTTACGTGGCCGGAGGTACGTATGGCCGCATTTAGTTTTTTTCGAGCGAACGCTGGAGGACGGTGTGACGCCGTTCCTCTTCCTCGCTGGCTGTGATGGCTCACTCACCTCCGTTCGAAGGGCTTTCCCGCCACAATCAGTTTGTCAGCTTAGCTCGCGGTGTTACATTGGCGGAGGGGAGGCCCGGTGGAGGAGGAGGAGCCGGCTGTGGCGACAACGGCTGGGTTCGAGTCCAGGGAAGAGCGGTTTCAGAAATCAGGGAAGATGGAAAACAGAATCCAAAAAATAAAAGTGAACTAGTTTGCGACGGGGCGAGAATGTGGCGAAACCCGAAAACGCAGTCAAAATCGAACGAGGGCTTTTGCTTTTGTTTAAATTTCTGGACGACAATTGTAAATCGTCACTTGGGACAGACGGTCACTCGACAGCGGCCTCCGGCGGCTTTTCGCATGAGGACAGTCATTATTTATTTATTTATTTATTTATTTATTTATTTATGTATTTATGAATGTATGTATGTATGTATGTATGTATGTATGTATGTATGTATGTTTGTTTGTTTGTTTGTTTGTTTTATTATTTATTTATTTATTTTATTATGTATGTATGTATGTATGTATGTATGTATGTATGTATGTTTGTTTGTTTGTTTGTTTGTTTGTTTTATTATTTATGTATGTATGTATGTATGTATGTATGTATGTATGTATGTATGTATGTATGTATGTATGTTTGTTTGTTTGTTTGTTTTATTATTTATTTATGTATGTATGTATGTATGTATGTATGTATGTATGTATGTATGTATGTATGTATGTATGTATGTTTGTTTGTTTGTTTGTTTGTTTGTTTGTTTGTTTGTTTTATTATTTATTTATTTATTTTATTATGTATGTATGTATGTATGTATGTTTGTTTGTTTGTTTGTTTTTTTGTTTTATTATTTATTTATTTATTTATTTATTTGTTTGTTTGTTTGTTTGTTTGTTTTATTATTTGTTTTATTATTTATTTATTTGTTTTATTATTTATTTATTTATTTAGGCCTACTTATTTTTTGTATTTATGTTTGTACTTTCATTTTAGTTGTCTTTTATTCTACTTTCCAAAAGGAATCCTCATTGCACTTAACAAGTTTACAATGATAATAAAGCTTGTTAACAAGTTTGTAATGATTAATGAATGAATGATAATGCTTTGTTTCATTGTTTAACTTTATTTACAAGTAGCAGAGTATTTACAGCAGGGATGTCCAAACTCGGTCCTGAAGGGCCGGTGTCCTGCTGATCTTAGCTCTAACTTGCTTCAACACACCTGCCTGGAAGTTTCTAGTATACCTAGTAAGACCTTGATTAACTTGTTTAGGTGTGTTTGATTAGAGTTGGAGCCAAATTCTACTGGACACCGGCCCTCCAGAACCGAGCGTGGACACCACTGATTTACAGCTACTGTATAGGGTATATCTGTACACTGAACTGTGTATATGATGACTGAAATTAATGAAAAATGACACAATTTAGATTTTTTAAAAACCTAATTGTTTTATGTTCGCTCTACTTAAATTAGATAAATCCAATGAACCATTTTTTTATTCAGTGTGCCCCAAATTCTACACCACTAAACCTCAATTTAACTAAATTCGACCTCCTCAGCTTGCAACTTGACACGTTACATGGCAAATTAGACCAGTAGGTGCGTGCAGACCGTGGTAAATATAGTGAAAGCTGTGGGTCAAAGGTATTAAAAGAGTTGGACGGGCGCCCTGAGATTCCTTGGACACTCTGGATGTTTTTCCTGTGTCAATCACAGCGAGAATACCCAGAGAAAAGAGACTTTTGCTTGAATGATTCGGGAGGTCGAAAGGTGTTAAGAAGTTGACAGAGAGAAGTTGACCTCCTGCTGATCTGACACGCTTTACCCCAGACGACATGTCTGCATTGCTGAGACATCTGACCGTGCAGAAGCCAAAATACTGTTCAGGGCGATCTACTTTCTACACACACACAGAGACACATGCACCACATGCATACACAAATACATGTCAGTATAATGTTCACACTCAGCATGCTCCTTATGAAGATATTTTCTCGGTATCCGGTCACATGTGCACTAAAAAAAAACAAAAGTTTTTGCTGCTTGTTCAAACTACTTTAAAGGGTCACGAAACACCAGAGCACATGTGTTGAGCTGTTGACAGTGGTATGTGTCCCACACTGCTAAAAACACTATTAGGACACCTATATTTCACTAAAAAGTGTAAATTGGTGGTTTTTGCGTTATTTCAAGCAAATTCGTACTTCCTGTTTGAAACGAATTTTTGAAGCTGCGTCACGGTCATGACATAATAGCGTGTATTCCAGCATGCAGACTGGATGTCTGTGCCAGAGTGTGTCTTATTACGTCTTACAGTGTGTTGTATTAATGCATGAGTAAGGCTTGGTTCAAACCAATCAGCGCGCTCTATTGTGCAACTTCATTAATATTCATTACTGTCACAGTGTTTAGACGACAGAGACGCCACGTTGTGTTGGCAAAACAAGCGTGAAGTGTTGCTTTTATAGTTTGCTGCAGTGAAGTTTTGTTTTCATTTTCTCTCTGTGAGAGCTCAGTCTCACGTGTGGATAAACAGTGTACGCGACGCGCGACAACAATAACTTACGTGTCTAAGGAGGATTATTGTTTACCTGAGAGCTGTTCTCATCTGCAAACGCTGAGATCCGGATTTGCTTGTAGCCTCCTCTTAATACAGACGCGGCTCTAGTTGCTGGCGATTGTCAAACAGAATCAACACAATTCTTGAGTTTAATTTGGGACAACTTAATGTTTTATGTTCAATTCACGTAAATTTGTAAAAACAATAAAGTTAACTTTCCCAGTGATGGGTTGCAGCTGGAAGGGCATCGGCTGTGTAAAACATACTGTTGAAACCAGAAGTTCACATACACTCTAAAAAGGATCATGACCATTTTTTTAATATTATCTGATGGTAAATCACTAAACGTTCACTATTTTAGGTCTGTTAGGATTACCTAAATGATTTACATTTGCTAAATGCCAGAATAATGAGAGCATTTTTTATTATTTCTAGACAGTCAAAAGTTTACACATATTTCCTTTCTATTTTTTTTACTTTGGTCAAATGTTATTGGGCTCCTTCCACAAGCTTCTCACATTAGTTTGCAGGAATTTTGTCCCATTCCTCCTGACAGAATTGCTGTAACTGAGTCAGATTTGCTCGCACAAGCTTTTTCAACTCTGCCCACAAATTGTCTATAGGATTGAGATCAGGGCTTTGTGATGGCCACTCCAAAACATTCACTCTGTTGTCCTTAAAGCACATTTGAACTCATTTGGCAGTGTGTTTAGGGTCATGATCTGTCTGGAAGACCCATTTGTGGCCAAGTTTTAATATCCTGGCTGATGTCTTGAGATGTTGCTTCAGTATTTCTCCATAATGTTCTGTCTTCATGATGCCATCTATGCTGTGAAGTGGACCAGTCCCTCCTGCAGCAAAACAGCCCCACAACATGATGCTGCCGCCCCCATACTTCACAGATGGGATGGTGTTCCTAGGCTTGTGCACTTTCCTCTTTGTCCTCTAAATGTAACACTGCTCATTATGGCCAAACAGTTCAATCTGAGCTCCATCAGAGCACAGGACATGTCTCCAAACATTAGTCTTTCCCTGTGTAGTTAAGCTTAATGTAATCTGGCTTTGTTGTTGATTCTGCCTTGCTGATTTTCCCATGTTATCACACAGGGAAGCAGTGTGTTTGAGCTTTTCCTTCAATACTATTCTACAGTTGTGCCTCACATTAACTCAAATATTGTCAATTAGCCAATCAGAAACTTCCAAAACCTTGACATCATCATCTGAGCCTTTTCAGAGGCAAGTTTGTGTATAAACTTGACTTTCAAGAAGAGTTATAACAATTTCTCAAACAATATCTCTCTCATTATTCTGCTATTAAGCAGAACAGAAACTCTTGTGATCATCCTAACTTACCTAAAAGAGGAAAAGTTTAGTCACGTTAACATCTGACTTTTTTTAAATGGTTATGTGCCTTTTTATACATTGTCATCTTCTGCTTTCAACTGTATGCTAGATAAGTTGGTGGTTCATTCCGCTGTGGCGACCCCAGATTAATAAAGGAACTGAGCCGAAAAGAAAATGAATGAATGAATAAAGTGTTAACTTGATTGGACGACATGAAGGAATTGAGTTGGGAAAGTTGCATTCGTTAGTCAGTGCGTACGCTTCTGTTATTGGCTAATGAACTGGTTAATGTGTGTGGAAATGGTTTGTGCAAGCTTTAACACAGCAGAGAGCGATTTAATAGACTGACCTCTCTAATAAGTAACCCTGCTTTCCAACATGTGAGTGCAGATATCAGGAGGTTTCTCTAGTGCAACTAACCGTACACATTTTTGGACGTCTCCCTTATCTGACTGAGGTTTTGGAGTCTCTTTTAATGTTCTGATGAGTTGATTTTGGTGTGTTTGAATAGGACGAGGGTGAACATGTGTCCTGTTGATGTAGGGTTGGGATGCACTGCTCCAGTGCTTATCAGTCCAGCATGGCTCTCACCTTATTAGTGCCATATTGATAGAGCGAAGCGCGCATCAAAACGGAGCAATCCCTCCCCAAAAACATGACTGCGACACTAAACACGGGCTCTGTTCATTTACCACCCTCATTCCTCCCGCAATTGCACAATCCATAACCCCCAACCCCCATGTCCAAAGCTCATTCCAGGTCTATCGATTGCTGCTGAAGTGAGAAAACTCCCGACTACTCAAGTTTCTGATTGATTTCGCAGAGCGGGTGTGTGTGCTTTGATCATCTGATAGGTTCAGATATCAGAGATAATCCAGATCGACAGTGATCAACACAGTAGTGAAAGATTTGAGGGTTTTTACAGTAAGAGGTGGTGATATTCTTGTTCAGCCTCGTACTGATGTTTGATATTCATTTACATTTAACTTTAATCATATGGGAGACACTTTTCTCCAACTTACAATTGAGGAGGCATTCAGTGATTCAACAAGAAGAGGCAATACACACAACAAGTGCTCATTATACAAAGGAACTGTAATTGCTCAGAAAATTGAGAGCTAGAAAAAGGAAGAAGTCTTTTAAACACACCATCATTTCCTTATAAGCAAATAAATCTGGTGTCCTTAAATAATTGCAAATAAGATGTTAAAAACTCCAGACGTTTCAGGTTTCTGATTGATTTTGCAGAGAAAGTGTGTGTGCTTTGACCATCTGATAGGTTCAAATATCAGCATTATATGATGGTGTAGAACAGGAGTCACCAACCCTGTTCCTGGAGAGCTACCTTCCTGCAGAATTCAGTCCCAACCCTGATCAAACACACCTGAACCAATTAATAGTACCTAAAGCAGCACTTGATAATTACAAACAGGTGTGTTTAGTCAGGGTTGCAACTGAAATGTGCAGGAAGGTAGCTCTCCAGGAACAGGGTTGGTGACCCCTGGTGTAGACCAGCAGTGGCCGACAGCAGTGAAAGATTTGAGGGTTTTTAGGAGGTGGTGATACTCATGTGATTAGCTATTATGTGTTTATGAGATTTTGATGACTTGATACGGTTTCCATCCCAGGCTCATTCTGATTACGTACCCCTGTGTACATTTCATGAGAGCACCAAATACATCCCAGAGCTATGTTTTTTTTTTTTTTTTTTGCATTTTTTTTTTTGCAGTTTTGCAGTTTTTGTTTTCGTGAATACACCAGAGGCTGCTGTGTATGTTTTTTGACTGACTGATACCCACACCCACCCCCTTTCCTAAGCCCAACCAACAGTGTTTTCAAAAGCACCAACTGACAAGCGCCAACCAACATCCCTAAATACATCCATTTAACTAATCTGTTTTGTTTAAATGCACCAAATGATTATATATATATATATATATATATATATATATATATATATATATATATATATATATATATATACATACAGTGCTCAACATAAATTTGTTAAAAAAAATTTTAAATTAAAAAAAAATTTTTTCACCATATATTTGTTTCCATTTCTCAGTGAATATATATATATATATATATATATATATATATATATATATATATATATATATATATATATATATATATATATATATAGGTCATTTGGTGCATTTAAACAAAACAGATTAACATATATATATATATATATATATATATATATATATATATATATATATATATATATATATATATATATACAATCCAGGCTCTTTCTGAAAATGTACCCCTATATACATTTCTGGAGAGCACCAAATGCATCCCAGGAGCTACGTTTTTAATGCAGTTTTTGTTTTTGCCAATCCACCAGAGGCCGCTGTGTGCACTTTTTTTAGATCTTAAATTTCTCTCACGAGTGCCATTCACGCCTGCTGTTCTCTCTTAAATCCACCAGAGGCCGCTGTGTACAGTTTTTCAGATCTCACGCAAAACGAAACACGACTGATCGACCGACCGCCTGATCGAACGATCCACCCTCCTCCTTCTCTAAACCCAACCGACAGTGTTTTCGAAAGCAATCCAGAAAAAAGAAAAGCCCTCATGACCACCTTATTTTTACCACATGTTCAGAATTTACCCCATTCTCATCCCGTTATTTACCTGTTTATTTTATTTTTTTGGCTTTTGTCCAACTTGCTTTCTGGAACCGTTCTTCACTCAAACCCTGCTATCACGATCAACTCCGCGCTGCATCTCAAATCCTCTGATGTATGCTACGAGTCACTGGACAAACTGGTAACAGCGGAAAAGCTATCCATACGCAGGTAAGCGGTCAGCTGGCATCATACCACCCATTTGTTTTAAAGACGAAATGTAGCCACACGTTCTACTGGTTACATAATTTGTGATCTTCATACATGTATACAGGGCTACATTTTCAGAATGAGCCTGTGTTGACGCTTTCAGTACTTCTGGATTATAAGGTCCAAAGCATCAAGAAGATTCCACAATAGTCTTAGACAATAAATGAACACATAAGATCCACCTATCCATGCAGTTTAGTTCATATGTCCGCATTTTTATCTAGTAAATGGAACCATTTTAATGCATGTTTTGGTTGTTTATTTGCATAGTCTACAGTACAGGGATGTTGTTTAGTCTTGCATGCATGAATATTTGACTAAAGCACTGTGATTGGGCTGCTAATCGATTGATCATGTGTTTGGACTGTGGGGGAAACCGGAGGAAACCTACACCAACATGCGGAGAACATGCAAACTCCACAGAGACATTATAACTGGCCCAGCCGGGGCTCAAACCAGCGACCTTCTTGCTTTGTGGCCACAGTGCTAACCAGGGAGACACCGTGCCGCCCAGAATGAACTTGATTTTGCCTTAATTTTGATGAACAACACAGCAATTTGCTTTGACTGTAGGCCTATCAGCTGCTATATTTGGCATCGTGATTTCTCCCATTCGTTTTTTTATAGCGTCTCCCTGACCAGCGCAGCATGAGAGAGCGTATAGAGTGTGTGTGCCAGCTGGCTGCAGTCTAGCATGTCTTGTTATACCTGTAAGGGAAGCTTCATTGTTTCACAGAAGGCATGGCGCTGAGTGACTTGGCAGATGTGGAGGATACGCGGAGCAGTTATTAAAATCAGAGGCCTCATTAAACTTTGTAATTTACATTCCCTTCCTCTCTCCTTCAAGCAGGCATATCAAATCACGCTGGTCATGCGAATGGGCATTAATTGCTGGCAATGTAGCAGCTGTGCGAGTGAAGTGTGGGCTCGAGACGCACCCAAATGACAGTAAAACTGTCACTGACATTTCATCATCACGTCTGCCCGCAGGCCGCGTTTCGCCACGTCTTAAATTACGCCAACAAGCTGCAGAAGCTACCAACGTGCACCTCTACAATAAGCCATATTTCTTGCTGCTCGGATTGTGCCTCTCTCTTATTTCCCTCACAAAGTCAGAGCATGTCCTGCCACATAAACAACATCTAATCAGACGGAGAAATTAAAGCGGTCGGGTTTCCAGTCTGCATTTGCTCTGTCACAGGCGCCAGTGTCCCGATCTGTGAATGTCCACTGACGAAATGTCAGCTCCGTGATGGAAAAACCGACGCTCATTGGTGTGAACAAGGATTAGATAATTGTCTGTAAAGTCCGTCAACACATAGCTGTACATCCAGGAGATCTTATTTTGCTCAACAAGTGCTTCTGGCACAAAACCAACCCAGGCTCATTATGGAAATGTAGCCCTGCGGACGTTTCTGGAGACAGCGATTTGCGTGGCCGGAGGTACGTATGGCCGCATTTTGTTTTTATCGAGCGAACGCTACGGGGCGGTTTGACCCCGCTCCTCCTCTTCGCGCTCGCCGGCTGACGGCTTACCTCTGTGTTGAGGGCTTTCCCGCCGCAACCAGTTTGTCCGCTTAGCTCGCAACGTTACGTCGGCAGAACGGAGGCCCCGAGAGAGGAGGAGCCGGCCACATCGACGACTGGGATCGAGTCCGGTGAAGATTGGTGAAGAAATCAGGTAAGATGAAAAACAGAATCCAAAAAAGTTTGCGACGGGGCGAGATCCAAAAACGCGGTAAAAGTTGGACGAGGGCTTTTGCTTTTTTTTCTGGACGGCTTTTGCAAATTGTCGCTTGGGTTTAGGGAAGGAGGAGGAGGAGGGCAGCTGGGTCAGCCGATTGGCCGGCCGCCCAGTCGATTGTTCAGTCGTTCAGCTAGTCAGTCGGACGGACGGTCGCTCTACAGCGGCCTCCTGCGGCTTTTCACGAAAGAACAGCGCGGGCGCGAACGGCACGTGCTCTCGCGGATTCGCGAAAACAAAAAATGCTCAAATACGTACCTCCCGGTACGTATTTCGCGGCCTCCAGAAATGTCCGCAGGGCTACGTTTCCACAATGAGCCCGGGTTGCACAAAACTGAGGCCCTGTTTACACTAGTGTGTTTTAGTTTTAAAACGGGGTTTTAGATCAAAAACGATCCGCGTCCACACTAGCGTTTCACCTAGCGTCTCTGAACATATCTCAGTCCACACTACGCCACCAAAAACATATATCTCGTGACCATTCGCGCTCTCTGGGCATGTGTGTTCTAGTATAAACAGAAAGCATGAGTCTCGTTCGGCATTTGGTTTTTGTTAGTCAACAAACGCCGGTTGAAAAATGAACGCGATGGCAAAGAAAGCAAGAGAGGAATTTTTGTGGACAGACGACGAGGTCGAGACGATACTAACTGCACAATGGCGCCTAAAACAGACAATAGTGCAAACAGCGCTCCCATTTCTGTGTCCATGTTGTTTACAGTGAAGGCTGGTCTGCTGTCTTCCGGTAGCGTTAAGCGATGTGTTATAGTCATGTGATAGGGGCTTAACGAATAAGGGAAGGATGCGCAATGACACATAAGCCCCAATCAGGTAGCGAATCTCAGCAGTCCCGCCTCCGTTTCCAGATGTCTCTGTTTTCCCTCATCCACACTGAGACGGAGCAGCAGCGTTTCAGAATGAAAACAGCCTCTCCAGCTCCGTTTTCAGCGCTCGAAAACTCCGCCGTAGTGTTGACGGATGGTTTAACTGTAGCAAAACTTATGCATTTTCAAACTAAAACGCATTAGTGTAAACAGGGCCTAAATGTCTCCAGCCCAGGTTTACTACAACAGCATCCGCATGTTGAGTGTGACGTCATGTGAAGCGGCTTCCGGGTCAAAGCGCTCTATCAAAAAGTGTAGGGAGGCTAATCAAATGGTAATAATAAACGTTTACAAAAGCATGTATTATTTTTGAAAATCACAATCGCCACGGGCGAGGCAGTGGCGCAGTAGGTAGTGCTGTCGCCTCACAGAAAGAAAGTCGCTGGGTCGCGTTTCTGTGTGGAGTTTGCATGTTCTCCCTGCCTTCGCGTTGGTTTCCTCCGGGTGCTCCGGTTTCCCCCACAGTCCAAAGACATGCGGTACAGGGGAATTAGGTTGGCTAAATTGTCTGTAGTGTATGAGTGTGTGTGTGGATGTTTCCCAGAGATGGGTTGCAGCTGGAAGGGCATCCGCTGCGTAAAAACTTGCTGGATAAGTTGGCGGTTCATTCCGCTGTGGCGACCCCGGATTAATAAAGGGACTAAGCCGACAAGAAAATGAATGAAGGAACAATCGCACTGCGTATGTATGCATGCCTGATATTAGAAGGTCAGAAAGTAATTCCTTTTTCATAAATTGTTGAAATATTGGTGTCGGGGCAGCACGGTGACTCAGTGGTTATCACTGTGGCCTCACAGCAAGAAGGTCACTAGTTTGAGTCCCAGCTGGGTCAGTTGGTGTTTCTGTGTGGAGTTTGCATATCAGCTCAATAGTATTAGCCCCTTTAAGCAATTTTTGTATTGGATTGTCTCCATAACAAACCACTGTGATACAATAACTTGCCTAATTACCCAAACTTTACCCTAATTACCCTAATTAAGCCTTTAAATGTCACTTTAAGCTGAATACTAGTGTCTTAAAGAATATCTAGTCTAATATTATGTGCTGTCATCATGACAAAGAAAAAATATGAGATATTCAACTTTAACTGTGACTTCAACTATATATACACGATTCCATGATTTCAATGTCTGCAGCAGACCTTTAAAATCCCCAATTCTCCAGAAATTGACCCGTGAGAACCCTGCATTTCCCAATTCACCTCTGCTTGTTGATGTGTCCAGCAGAACATCAGAGCATCAGTACTGGGATGTGAAATGTCAGATTAGTCTCTCTTGGTGGGCGATCCGATCTGGGGTTTATCCCTACGAGGACGCTATCCTTTGTTGGTCTTCAAAGCAGAGGTCAAAGGGTGAAATACAGTACGAGTTTTACAGTGTGGCATTTCACTTCTCCCGGACTTAGTCCTGTCTCATCAGCCACATTCCCAATCCTTCCAGCCATTAAACTGGAGACAGGCTCTTAATCAGCTCGAATCTTACCCATTGATGTCGCTCCACATCTTGACTGTACGGCAGGATGTGTGTGTGTGTGTGTGTATGTGCATGAGTAACAGGTGTGTGTGAGGAAGAGAGAGAGAGAGATAGGGTTTCGACATTTAGTTGACAGAGACTCTACATGACTGGATGAGGTGAATAGATGATGTTGTGTTGGTGGACACAGTAAAATAATATCTGCTAATTACACTGCATTATGAGATACTGAGCTCTGCTCTGTTGACTTGTGATGCTGAAAGTTCAACTCTACTGTTTAACAAAGTGACCTTTATTGACGTTTTAGTAGTTTGAAATAATAATATAATGTATAAGAAATCATTTCTAGAGGAATAAGTCTGTAAAATAAGAGAAAATGTATTGCAGTTTATTACAAGGTTTCTGTATTGTAATATACAACACCACACTGGAAACCCTAATAAGCTGACTGAACTAAATTCATTGAGTAAACTTGTTGCCTTAATTTAATTGAGTAATGGAGTCTCCCAAAACTTGCATATTTAAGCTTATTTAACTTGCCAGTTTTGTAGACTATACTTAAATTGTTCAGTTCACCAAACTTAGTACTAGGTTTGGTGAACTGAACAATTTAAGTATAATCTACTTAAGTATAAAGTTTGGTGAACAGAATCCAAGTCCTCCTTTAGGAATATTATTCCCAGAAAAAAAAACATGACATGTTCAATATTTATTTTGCCCGCAGTATAGTTGTATTAATCAATTTACGAATTAATTAATCTAATATTTAACTTATTAATCTAAATCATTCATTTTCTAACTTAATTTTATAAGTTACACAAGCTGTTTTAATTGACTGTTTGCTCTCTCTCAAGTGATATTCAACCTTCATGAGGTTCTTTCTTCTGTTGAACACAAAAGAAGATAGTTTGAAGAAAGCTGAAAACCTGTATCCACAATGAACAACAAATATTTATTGGATTTTCAAAAAATGTAAGGTACGTGCAAACTATCTATATGGGCTGAATTTTATTCATTTTTCTTCGGCTTAGTCCCACGCCAACAGAGGGAGAACATGCAAACTCCATACAGAAATGCCAACTGACCCAGCCGGGACTCGGGACCAGTGACCTTCTTGCTGCGGGGCGACAGTGCTAACCAGTCACCATGAGTTCATTTTCTTTTAGGCTTAGTCTCTTTATTAATCTGGGGTCGCCACCATGGAATAAATCGCCAACCTATCCAGCATATGTTTTACGCAGTGGACACCCTTCCAGCTGCAACCCTTCATAGGGAAACATCTACACATCTATTTACACACATACAATACAGACAATTTAAGCTTACCCGATTCCCCTATAGCGCATGTGTTTGGACTGTGGGGGAAACCGGAGCACCCGGAGGAAACCCACACCAACACGAGGAGAACATGCAAACTCCACACAGAAACACCAACTGACCCGGACGGGACTCAAACCAGCAACCTTCTAGCTGTGAGGTGATTGTGCTACCCACTAAGTCACCCGTAATGTTCAACTTAATTTATTTGTTTAAATTCAGCCCATATAAACTGTTTGCTAGTGAAGCCTTTAAATGTCACTTTAAGCTGAATACTAGTGTCTTGAAGATTATCTAGTCTAATATTATGTGCTGTCATCATGACAAGAAGAAAATAAATCAGTTGTTAGAAATGAGTTATTAACACTATTATGTTTGGAAATGTATTCTTTCCGTTAAACAGAAGGATACAGGGGGCTATTAACTCAGACTTCAGCTGTATGTGAGTATACAGTGCAACATGCAGGCGTGAGCTCAGCAGGGCCACATAACCAGAGCATGTTTGACATCATTGCAGACACACTGTCTCAGTATCAGGTTCCTGTCAGAGGAAGAAGGCAACTCATGTGGGACGGGACCCAGCAGACGAGACCACATGGGAATGGAAACTTAAAAAGAATGCAATTCTTTTAATATATATATATATATATATATATATATATATATATATATATATATATTATATATATATATATATATATATATATATATATATATATATATATATATATATATATATATATATATATTTAATTATTAGAAACCTGTAACCATTGACTTCCATAGTATTTGTTTACTTTGGGAAGTCATTGGTAAGGTCAGACAGAATCTGCAGATGTTTTGTGCTATTTTTGCAAATAGTTTTGTAATTTAACGTCCGTTATTTTACAGTAAAGTTCTGCAATTTAACGTCCGTTATTTTACAGTAAAGTTCTGCAATTTAACGTCCGTTATTTTACAGTAAAGTTTTGTAATTTAACGTCCATTATTTTACAGTAAAGTTTTGTAATTTAACATCCGTTATTTTACAGTAAAGTTCTGCAATTTAACGTCCGTTATTTTACAGTAAAGTTCTGCAATTTAACGTCCGTTATTTTACAGTAAAGTTTTGTAATTTAACGTCCATTATTTTACAGTAAAGTTTTGTAATTTAACATCCGTTATTTTACAGTAAAGTTCTGCAATTTAACTTTCATTATTTTACAGTAAAGTTCTGTATTTTACGTCCATTATTTTACAGTAAAGTTCTGTAATTTAACGTCAATTATTTTACAGTAAAGTTCTGTAATTTAACGTCCGTTATTTTACAGTAAAGTTTTGTAATTTAACATCCGTTATTTTACAGTAAAGTTCTGTTATTTAACATCCGTTATTTTACTGTAAAGTTCTGTTATTTAACATCCGTTATTTTACTGTAAAGTTCTGTAATTTAACATCCGTTATTTTACAATAAAGTTCTGTAATTTAACGTCCGTTATTTTACAGTAAATTTCTGTAATTTAACATCCGTTATTTTACAGTAAAGTTCTGTAATTTAACATCCGTTATTTTACAGTAAAGTTCTGCAATTTAACATTCGTTATTTTACAGTAAAGTTCTGCAATTTAACATCCATTATTTTACAGTAAAGTTCTGTAATTTAACATCCGTTATTTTACAGTAAAGTTCTGTAATTTAACATCCGTTATTTTACAGTAAAGTTCTGTAATTTTACGTCCATAATTTTACAGTAAAGTTCTGTAATTTAACGTCCGTTATTTTACAGTGAAGTTCTGTAATTTAACGTCCATTTTTTTACAGTAAAGTTCTGTAATTTAACATCCGTTATTTTACAGTAAAGATCTGTAATTTAACATCCGTTATTTTACAGTAAATTTCTGTAATTTAATATCTGTTATTTTACAGTAAAGTTCTGTAATTTAACATCCGTTATTTTACAATAAAGTTTTGTAATTTAACGTCCGTTATTTTACAGTAAAGTTCTGTAATTTAACATTCGTTATTTTACTGTAAATTTCTGTAATTTAACATCCGTTACTTTACGGTTAATCACTGTAATTTAACAGCCAATTTTTTACGGTAAATTTCTGTAATTTTGCGGTTCATTCATTCATTCATTTTCTTTTGGCTTAGTCCCTTTATTAATCCGGGGTCGCCACGGCGGAATGAGCCGCCAACTTATCCAGCACGTTTTTATGCAGCTGATGCCCTTCCAGCCACAACCCATCTCTCTGAAAAATTCACACACACACACTCATTCACACACATACACTACGGACAATTTAGCCTACCCAATTCACCTGTACTGCATGTGTTTGGACTGTGGGGGAAACCGGAGCACCCGGAGAAAACTCACTTGAACGCAGGGAGAACATGCAAACTACACACAGAAACACCAACTGACCCAGCGATTGCTCGACACAATGACCCACTTGCTGTGAGGCAAAAGCACTACCTACTGCGCCACTGCGTTGCCTATTTTACGGTTAATCACTGTAAATCCACAGCCATTATTTTACAGTGAAAACCCCAGCTACAGGAAAAAAAATGATAAAATTTTTACAGTGTGGGTGTTTCCTAGTACTGAGTTATTTCTATAAAGATTAGGGTAATTATAAGTATATACAGTATGATTTTGCTGATAATATTGACAATAAATTAGTTTTAAAATGTAAAACTGCTTTTATTACAGCTGAAATAACATATTTCTAAAGTGACATTTAAATGGAGCAGGGAATGTTTAACAGTATTTCCTCCAATATTTGTTCTTCTGGAGAAAGTCTTATTTGTTTTATTTCGGCTAGAGTAAAAGAAGGTCTTAATTGTTTTAAAGCCATTTTAGGGTCAATATCATTAGCCCCCTTAAGCAATATTTGTTTTGGATTGTCTACAGAACAAACCACAGTTATACAATGGCCTGCCTAATTACCCGAACTTAACCTTATTAAGCTAGTGAAGCCTTTAAATGTCACTTTAAGCTGAATAATAGTATCTTGGAGAATATCACATCAAATATTATGTGCTGTCATCATGGCAAAGATGAAAGAAATCAGCGATTAGAAATAAGTTATTATAACTGTTATTATTAGAAATGTTTTGGAAAAAAATCTGCTCTCCATTTACCAGAAATTGGGGGGAAATATTTTCAGGAGGGCGAATAATTCTGACTTCATCTGTATATTGCCAGTGTGTGATTTCTGAAGGCTGTGATGGGGGGACCACACAAATGACAGCGCGGGCCCGGGGCCAGGTACATGCAGTGCCGGAGGGGCGAACAAGACGACAGGCTGGCGGGATTTAGGGTGATGTTTACCGAGGGGTCGGGAAGGGTGTGAGTTGGCTGAACGCTGGCACCTCTGACCCCCTGCATCGCTACGTCTTTATTTCATGGCTGACAAGAGTGAATGCCAGAGCCTGGGCTGGAATTCTGTCCCGCTCGCTGATTTATGGCTCTCAGCTGCTGTCCACTAATTCAGCGGCCAGCTGCGCTTCAGATGGACCTTCAAGACTCAAGGAGAGATCAAGACGAGGAACCAGCGAGGGCAGAGGAGGGAGGGAGAGAGAGAGACCAAAAATAAATGCAAAAAGACTTTTATTTTTTGTTTCTAGTGCAAAAATCTAAAAAAATTTAAATGAAACAAAAATAAGCAAAAATATTGTCTTGTTTTAAGAAATTATATACCAAAAAATAAGTGAGTTTTTCCTTAAAACAAGCAAAATAATCTTATGTCAAAAAGAAATGCGATTGTTTAATAAGATTGGCAGATTATTTTGGTTGTTTTGAGGATGATCTCACTTAAAACAAGCCAAACTATTGGCGGTTCATTCTGCTGTGGCGAACCCGGATATATAAGGGACTAAGCCAGGGGTGCACAAATCCAGTCCTGAAGGGAAGTTTAGTTCCAATCCCAGTCAGGCAAGTTGGAGCTAAAATCTGCAGGACACCGGCCCTCCAGGACAGAGTTTGGACACCCCTGGACTAAGCCAAAGATAAATTAATGATTGAATGAATCAACTATGTGCATACTTATAAAACTTACTTACATTTTAAGTCAAATTGACTCGTTATTTTTAAGGTACTGGGTTTACTCGTTTTTTTTTAAGTCGTCACTTATTATAGTGTAGTTATACACTCAAAAAAACACATCATATTAGCTGTTTGTCCAAGTTATTTAATTAAAATGAGCATTTTTTTTTTTTTGCGACAACTCAATATTTCATGTTCAATCCACTTAAATCTGTGAAACAAAACTTAATAAGTTAACTCTACGCCCTGTGTGTAGTATTATTATTATTATTATTATTATTATTATTATTATTATTATTATTATGGCATCACGGTGGCGCAGTGGGTAGCACGCTTGCCTCACAGCAAGAAGGTCACTGGTTCGAGCCTCGGCTGGTTCAGTTGGCATTTCTGTGTGGAGTTTGCATGTTCTCCTTGTGTTCACATGGGTTTCCTCTGGGTGCTCCGGTTTACCCCACAGTCCAGCTGAATTGGGTAGGCTAAAATTGACCGTAGTGAATGAGTGTGTGTGTGTGTGTGTGTGTTTGTGTGTGTGGATGTTTCCCAGTGATGGGTTGCAGCTGGAAGGGTATCCACTGCGTAAAAACATATGCTGGATCATCTAAGTTTGTACAGTGCACTTATTATTATATTTAATTTACTTGTTATTTTTAACTATTGTCATGTAGTTTATACATTTGTTTAATGCTTCACATAATATAATATTTAGGTTGGACTTTATTGTTTTGAATTTACATTTTTATTTCTTCTATTTTCAGCACTTAAATACATGAATTAATTAATATAGGCTCCAATTAGCCAGTTTCATCTCTCTCAGCTTTGCCTTTGGAGGAAGACAAAGCAGGATTGACTTCAAGAGTATTTATTAGTGCGATGCAACAACAGTCAAGCAGGCAAATGGTGTTTGGAGGATGAGTGATCTCATACACACACAGTTCAGCTGGTAAGTAGTTCTTTGGCAAACACCAATGTAAGAATAGTCACTTCCCTGAAACGGGTGTATTTGATCCACGGGAGAGCACAGGAGAAATCGTCGAGGAGAACCATCTGACTTTGATTTCAGCTGGTGAGTGAATGAATGAGGTGAGTATATATAGTGTGCTGGTGATTGCAGGTGCAGGTGCGGGTGATTAGCAATCAGGTGAGGGTTCACGGATGTGGTGTGTGATGGATGGTGATTGTGTGCGATGATTGCGATTACGGGAATGAGCAGAGGGTGTTCATTCATTCATTCATTCATTTTCTTGTCGGATTAGTCCCTTTATTAATTCAGGGTCGACACAGCAGAATGAACCGGCAACTTATCCAGAAAGTATTTACACAGTGGATGCCCTTCCGATCTTCCTATCTCTGGGAAACACACACACACACATACACAATGGACAAATTAGCCTACCCAATTCACCTGTACAGCATGTATTTGGACTGTGGGGGAAACCGGAGCACCCGGAGGAAACCCACGCAAACGCAGGGAGAACATGCAAACTCCACACAGAAACGCCAACTGAGCCGAGGTTCGACCCAGCGACCTTTTTGCTGTGAGGCGACAGCACTACCTACTGCGAGCAGAGGATGTGACCGCCTTTAATTAATTTGCTTTAATGACTTTAATTCATTATTAATTCCTCTAATACTTGATTTAATTTACTTTAATTAATTTATTAATGAACTATTACAGCTCAGAGCAATGTTGTGTTGTCTTATTTTTACTTTTTAGTTTAGTCTACAAATCTATAAACCTACACTGTAAAAAACGCTGGCGTCCACACAATTGATCTTCAACGTGAAGGAATTCGGTTAACTCGATAGTTTTTACAAATTTAAGTTGATTGAACATAAAACAATTAAGTTATCTCAAAAAAAAAAAAACAAGAGTTGTGTTTATTTCAGTTCATTTTCAATAAGTAGCTTGAGCAAACAGCGAATGTCATTTCTTTAGTGTACATCAGTCACGGTGAGATATCTGGAGGAGGAAAAAGAGGCGCAAACGGTTAAGAAAGTCATCTGAATGCAGCGCCAACACTCGCCATTGATCCATGCTGGAGAGAGAAATCAAAATGTTTGGCTTATTTTAGCCAATTAGCTGCGAGAGAGGCGGTTGTGTGAGCACTATTGAGCGGCGCCGCTGAAAGTCAGCATGCTCAGTTCGAGATCAATGGCGCGCTGTGATAGGATTAGCCGCCTTATCGATGCAGCGCTCTAATATATTAACAGCCTAATTAACAGTCTCTCTGAGGCCATGTCATGTGACTCCACCGAGAGGAAACACCGGACAAACAACAAGCAGGTTATTCTGCAGGACGAGGAGGTGCTCTCCAGAATCAGCCATTCAAAAACATTACAATTAAACATTCAGGCCTCTTTCATTCGGTTTAGTCTCTGATTTACCACAGCGGAATGAACCGCCAAATATTCCAGCATGTTTTACACAGCGGATGCCCTTCCGGCAGCAACCCAGTACTGGGAAACACCCATACACACTTTTACACTACAGACAATTTTCATTCATTCATTTTCCTTCACCTTAGACCCTTATTTATCAAGGGGCGCAACAGTGGAATGAACCGCCAACTATTCAAGAATATGTTTCACACAGCGGATGCCCTTCCAGCCGCAACCCAGTACTGGGAAACACCCATACACTCTCACATTTACACACTCATACATTACGGACAATTTCATTTATTCATTTTCCTTCAGCCTAATCTCTTATTTATTAGGGGGTGCCACAGCGGAATGAACTGCCAGCTATTCCAGCATATGTTTTACACTGCAGATGCCCTTCCATCTGCAACCCAGTACTGGGAAACACCCATACACACTTATTCACACACTCACACTCATACACTATGGCCAATTTCATTAATTCATTCATTTTCCTTGATCTTAGTCCCTTATTTATCAGGAGTCGCCACAGCGGAATGAACCGCCAACTATTCCAGCACTTGCTTTACACAGGAGATGCCCTTCCAGCCACAACCCAGTACTGGGAAACACCCATAAACACTCATTCACACACACACACTCACACTCATACACAATGGCCGATTTCATTCATTCATTCATTTTCCTTCATCTTAGTCCTTTGTTTATCAGGAGTTGCCACAGCGGAATGAACTGCTAACTATTATGCAGTGGATACCTTTCTAGCTGCAACCCAGTACTGGGAAACACTCATACACTTCGACCAATTTCATTCATTCATTCATTTTCCTTTGGCTTAGTCTCTTATTTATCAGTGGTTGCCACAGTGGAATGAACTGCCAACTATTCTGGCATATTGTTTTACACTGGAGATGCCCTTCCACCTGCAACCCAGTACTGGGAAACACCCATACACTCACATTTACACACACATTTATACACTACGACCTATTTCATTCATTCATTCATTCATTCATTTTCCTCCGGCTTACTACCTTATTTATCAGGGGTCCCCACAGCAGAATGAACCGCCAACTATTCTGGCATATGTTTTACACTGTGGATGCCCTTCCAGCTACAACCCAGTACTGGGAAAAACCCAAACACTCTCACGTTCATTCATTCATTCATTCATTCATCCATTCATTCATTCATTCATCCATTCATTCATTTTCGTTCAGCTTATTCCTTATTTATTTGGGGTCGCCACAGTGGAATGAACCAACAACTATTCCAGCATATGTTTTACACAGTGGATGCCCTTCCAGCCACAACCTAGTACTGGGAAACACCCATACACTCTCACATTCACGCATACACTCATACACTACATCCAATTTCATTCATTCATTCATTCATTCAGTTTCGTTCAGCTTATTCCTTATTTATCTGGGGTTGCCACAGTGGAATGAACCAACAACTATTACAGCATATGTTTTACACAGCTGATGCCCTTCCAGTCACCACATAATGCTGGGAAACACCCATACACTCACACTATACACACTTTGAGCAATCTAGCTTACCCAATTCCTCTAAAGCACATGTGTTTGGACTGAGGGGTAAACTGGAGCACCCTAAGGACACCCCCCCCCCCCACACACACACACACACAGCTAACTTTATGTCCATTACATTAACATAGATGAATAAATACTGTAATTAATATATTGTTTATGTTAGTATATTCATTAAAAAGCACACACACATACATTATTGTACATGCATGATATACATCGCCAGTGTGTGATTTCTGAAGGCTGTAAACCGTGAATCATTAAGCCCTCATGTCAGCAGGGTTTAATCAATAAGCATTTCATTTGTCAAATCATTACCACTTAAACTACGATTATCATAAACCCGAGAATCTTTGGTGGTTAAACAACAACAACAACAACATGCATTCAAAAAACGAAGACGAAAGACAGACGCCGAAAATGCTCATCATCAAGCTTATTTTGGTCGTGTGAGAGAGCGTTGTTGTCAAACACTGTCACGTTCAGGAGATCTGCGCTCCTGTTAACTGTTTAAAGGGACTTTACTCCTGTGAAGAGCTTTTTGTCTCTTGTCTGAGGGTGGAGACTGGCTTAGCGGAGCTGCTTTGTATTTTCTCTGGGCTTTGTGCCTTTGGCTGCCATATGGGGGAGAGAAAACAGCCATATAAGTACTTAAGCAAAGTTTATATTTGCAGAGGAATTTTCAGGGCTTTGCTTCACTTGGGTGGAAAAACAATAACCAGGCAGACGGGATGCTACCATTATAAGCACTTATGCAAAGTTCATATTAGCAATGGAAATTTTAACCTTGGCTTGAATGTCCAAGAAGCTGTCTATAATGCGGGAAAGAAGAGAAACACAAGTCCGCGCCATGAAGTTTATGTGCTGGAAAATGAGGGCTGTTTTCTCTATTTTTAGACTCTTGTCTGTAAAACACCTGTGCTTTTGTAAGTGCCATTAATAAAAAAAATGACGTTTGCTGTTTGTTTAGAATATGTATTTAAAATGAGCTGAAGCGACACAATTCTTGAGGTTTTTTAAGACAACTTAAATTTTCATGTTGAATCTATTTAAATTTGTTAGCTTAAGTTAAGGAGGGAGCCCCAGACTCGTGGATCCTATGAGCTCGGGGCTCTCAGCATGCCAAACACGCTTTATAATCAATCACCAGCTAAGTGTGAACTCTTGAAATTGTTTTGTGTTCAATCAACTTACATTTGTAAAAACTAATCAGTTAACTTAATTCCTTGTTGTTGACCCGACACAAATCAGTTGTGTGGAACCCGGCATTTATTACAGTGCTTTCCATGTGCCTGTTAGAAAAGTACAGTATATGCGACCAACAACACCATATGTTTAGTCATGATTTTAAGACTTTTTAAGGTCTAGAATGTCGTTTATGAAATGTAAGACTTTTTAAGCAATTCATTCAAGTTGTCCAAACACACACACACACACACACACACACACACACACACACACACACACACACACACACACACATATATATATATATATATATGCATAAAAGAGTCCTGATCGTAAGGTAACATCTGATTCCGATCGAAACTGCGAAGAATCTGCGTGATCGGATCTGGACATCCCTAATATATATATATATATATATATGTATTTACATACACACACACATATATACACACACAAAACAACCCAAACTCTCTGTAACTCAAGACATTTAACATCAATAAACAATTTGTCCATGTTTTTTTTTTTTTACCTTAAAACTTAAAAAAAAAAGCTTAAAATACCCTAAAAATACCTTAAAAATACCTCAAATCTAAAATAAATACCTTAAAACTAAACAAAAAAAAACCTTAAAACAAACATTGCCTTAAAAACCCTAAATACCTTAAAATTCTTTTAGTAAATCCATTCATTCATTTTCTTTTCAGCTCAGCGCCTTCATTAATCCGGGGTCACCACAGCGGAATGAGCCGCCAACTTATCCAGCACGTTTTTACGCACCAGATACCCTTCCAGCCGCAACCCATCTCTGGGAAACATCCACACACACACACACATTCACATTATATATATATATATATATATATATATATATATATATATATATATATATATATATATTTGAGTCCTGATCGGAAGGTAACGTCTAATTCCGATCGAGTCTGAATATATATATATATATATATATATATATACACACACACACACACATATATACATACACAAAACAACCCAAACTCTCTGTAACTCAAGACAATTACGTCAATAAAAAATTGTCCATGTTTTTTTTTTCCTTAAAACAAGCAAAAAAAAAAACTTAAAATACCCTAAAAAATACCTTAAAAATACCTCAAATCTAAAATAAATACATTAAAAACTAAACAAAAAAACCTTAAAACAAACAATGCCCTAAACTCAAAAATTTAGTAAATTCATTTATTAATTTTCTTTTCAACTTAGTCCATTTAATAATCCGGAGTCGCCACAGCGGAATGAACCGCCAACTTATCCAGCACGTTTTTACACAGCGGATGCCCTTCCAGCTCCAACCAATCTCTGGTAAACATCCAGACACACACACACACACACACACACACACACACACTTTAGCCTACCCAATTTACCTGTACTGCATATCTTTGGGACCCGGAGGAAACCCACGCAGGGAGAACATGCAAACTCCCCACAGAAACGCCAACTGACCCAGCCGAGGCTCGAACCAGCGACCTTCTTGCTGTGAGGCGACAGCACTACCCACTGCGCCACCGCAGCAAATCCACTAACACATTTTTATCAAGTGCACCATTATATAATCACAGCACACATGTTGATGGCTTTTATATATAAAACAACAGTGTGCAAATTCTCACAGACGCGTTCCTTTCACACCGCAATCCTTTCTAGTCCACTATTATGTTCTCCGACATTAATGAGAGAAAAAAGAGCACATTATGAAGCACTGATGCTCTTCAGATGCGTGCTTGTTTTCAGTGTTTTCAACCATCTGTCTGGCACACACACACACACAGCCACGGCCACGGTCGCCCTCGCTGCCAAGACCATCTATTCATGAGACTTAACCAGGCGTAAGATGGGCTCAGAATACCAAATTCGGGACCGGTAAGAGGGCAGAATCGTCCCGCCGTGCCAGGGGCCACACGGTGGGAGGTCAGAGGGCCCGAATGAGAGGTGAGAAACACACAAAGGGATGCGCGAGAGTCCATCTGGACGAGTGACCTGACATAATTAGATATTAATCCCGCTAGGAGTGTGTAAGTGTGTGTGTGATGGGCTGCATGAGAGCGCACGAGTGTGTGTGTGGCACCGGAGGGGGTGTTAAGCTGAGGAAGAGAGGAAAAAAGAGAGTGTTGTTCTTAAACACTAAGCTGATTAGCCAGGCATGTGTTTGCTGTCGAGTTGAGCCGCACTGGACTGGTCCATCTTTTTGGATGATACGGGGAGGGGGGGGGGGGGGGGGGTCTCATCTGTCTACTTGTTTTGTATTGACATTTGTTAAGGATGGAGGAGAGACAGAAAGAAATGAGGACGGGTGATGTCGGAAATGTCAGCGCTGACAGATGGTGATGGAGCTGGGCCGAGTGCCACCGCTATTTTTTTTTTTCGTCAATCATTTCTTCAGATGGAGGAACGCAATGTAGGATTGAGGGATTTTTAGCAAGAAGGACATGTTTCTGGATGAACATCTATATGAGAGGGTGGCACAGTGGTTAATCTCATAGCAAGAAGGTCGCTGGTTCAAGTCCCAGATGGATCAGTTGGCGTTTCTGTGTGGAGTTTGCATGTTCTCCCTGTGTTGGTGTGGGGTTACTCTGGGTGCTCCGCTTGTATGGAATAAAATCACTGTCATAAATATTTCATACGTAATTCATTTGTAAAATCGTAAAGGAAAACGGAGCGTATTCGTAATTTCACCAGGGTACCATTCCGAAATCTGCGATTAGAACAGACACGGACACGACATTTTTTTTTGTCTGTTTGTATACGACTGATAAATTTACAGTGGGTGTACAAACACGAAATACAGTTTCACCATGGACACGACGACTTATTTACGAGTACGAATCAAAAAGCGTCATTCCACTGTCAACATGACGTCACTGCTGTCACAGGCATTAATAAAGAAGCGAGAGTCATCGATCACAGCGGTGCGCTTGCTGGGCACTCGAGCTCCCACACACCGTCTCAGGTAAGAGTTTATAACTATTGCTCTCTATCAAGTGTGCCGCAAGCCTACGTTTGAGTGAAGGTTTCGGCCGTTAGATCGCCCCCTGGGGGCTGGCTGCAGTACAAGTCATAAAGCCCGCCTCCTCCGTGTTAATGAAGGAGACTTGAGCCCAAATAAAAAAAAAAAATGATTACACTTGCAATAAAATGTCCCGAAAGATAGTTCTGGTGGATTAAGGCACTGGTTATTGTGCTGAAATAGGTGCAGATCTTCATTTTTGTAAACAGTTTGTTTTTAGCAGTAATTTAATGCTGGGCGTGTCATCGTGATTGACAGCTGTGATTGACAGTTTCTCAAAGCGCGGCGTCTGAGCTTCGGCAGGAGACTGAAGTAGACTGAAATGTTATTATTCGATTTCTGTGTTATTTTACCATGACAAAATGAGTTCAGCAGTAAACTATAGTTTCTGACATACATGATCCTGGTGGAACACTGTTTATTCGCTAAGTTCAGGGCTTTTTTCGGGCTTTATTAGTTTGCTGATACACGCCTAGCCACCCAGATAGCAAAACACAGTTCCGGCTAGATTCTCGCCTGCCGGAGACTTATCTCTTAGAGCTCAGACTGACTAATGTTACCTCTGCTGGACCTACTCCGGATGCCTGGACTCACTGCCCGATTCCAGTCCGAGTCAATCGAGCCAGATGCGGCGGCCGAGCGAGCAGGCGCTGCCGCATGCGAGCCGGAATCAGCCAGCGACGCCGCGAGTAAGTTATGCGCTGCGGCCTGGAGCTGGCGCGATTGAATATATAAAACCCTCATATTTGTTAACGTTATTACATCCATTTGTGTTGATATGACAGCAAACGCATGCTGAGAAGTTCGGGGGGCGTGGTTGATTTTACATAAAGCGTTTGATTGGAAGCTCGACTCTGCTCATTTTCGCGGCTCCTCCTCTGGCTCCATCAGACAATCCTTCTGCGCATGTCAAGGCTCCAATTTCAGCAGTCTTTTGCGACAGTTTGTGCCCGTCAAGCAGGCGTTTTGCCCTCAAGGCGTTCAATGGGAAAAAGGGCTGTCGCGTCGTCCATATTTTTTACAGTCATTGCTCTCTATCCTCGACCCGTTCTTAACTTTGATTCTGTAAAATGCCCAAGAAACACATCGAAAATGGACCTCATTAAGTTTCAACCTATATTACCGCTCCAGACGGACGTTTCTCAAAGAGGGAAAAACAAAACTCTTACCTGAGACGGTGTGTGGGAGCTCGAGTGCCCAGCAAGCGCACCGTTGTGATCGATGACTCTCGCTTGTTTATTAATGCCTGTGACAGCAGTGACGTCATTTTCAGCTTCTTTCTTCCTTATATCCTTCCACGTTACATCATGTTGATTCATCTCATCAACCTGCCTGTGAAGAATAGGAGTTGGCTCTAAACTGTCCCATAGTGGAGTTAATTGATGGCGTAACAACTTGGGTCACTTGAGATGAACTAGCTTGAGACATGTCATCCAATTTGTTGACCCCGAGGCCATGTTTAGTTAGAGCATCTGGAGGAGTCCAACTGTGGCTGACGGGGCGACCGACAGCAAGAAAAGTGCTTCGGGTGAAATATTAGAGCGTTCACCTGTTTTGCTGAGGCTCAGAACTTTGTAAATATAAGCAAAATAAAGGAATTATCTAAGACTTCTTAGCTCTTTTGAAACATTGCGTGCTATACTATGAATAAACATTGAATTCAAGAATATTTGAATAATCCTGTAAGCTATTCCCTCAGATTTAGCTGCAGTTTTAGAGCATTTATTTATGTTTATCTACAAAGGAAGTCAATATGTTTCCATTCGAAGATGCAAGTTAAATTGATGCACAATACGAGTGTGTACGAGTGTGTGTGTGTGTGTGTGTGTGTGTGTGTGTGTGAATTTGAAAGTGTATGGCTGTTTCCCAGTACTGGAAGGGCATCCGCTGCGTAAAACATATGCTGGAATAGTTGGCGGTTCATTCCACTGTGGTGATCCCTGATAAATAAGGGACTAAGCTGAAGGGAAAATAAATAAATACATAAAATTGGTCGTATATGAGTGTGTGTGTGTGTGTGTGTGTGTGTGTGTGTGTGTGCGTGTGTGTGTGTGTGTGTGTGAGAATGTAAGAGTGTGTGGGTGTTTCCCAGTACTGGGTTGCAGCTGGAAGGGCATTCGCTGTGTAAAACATATGCTGGAATAGTTGGTGGTTCATTCCGCTGTGGCAACCTCTGATAAATAAGGGACTAAGCCGAAGGAAAATGAATGAATGAATGAAATTGGACGTAGTGTATATGCAAATGTGAGAGTGTATGGGTGTTTCCCAGGATTGGGTTGCAGCTGGAAGGGCATTCGCTGTGTAAAACATACAGTATGCTGGAATAGTTGGCGGTTCATTCTGCTGTGGTGACCCCTAATGAATAAGAGACTAAGCAGAAGGAAAATTAATGAATGAATCAAATTGGTCGTATGAGTGTGTGTGTGTGTGAATGTGAGAGTGTATGGGTGTTTCCCAGTACTGGATTGCAGTTGGAAGGGCATTTGCAGTGTAAAACATATGCCAGAATAGTTGGTGGTTCATTCCGCTGTGATGTCCCCTAATAAATAAGGGACTAAACTGAAGAAGAATGAATTCTTTGTTGAATAATACGCATCTTTTAGTCTTTGCTTATTTATTTAAAATAATCTCCAGTAACTTTAGCGAGCTTGCTTGCTTCATTGCTAATTAAAAATCTCACTAATCTCAAACTATCTTGCGAGGTACATCTGTAACTATGATATATTTATTCTGCTTTCATTATTGCTGTGATGGCCATAAGGCTGTGCTGTGAACTTGGCAGCATAAAGAACGCAAGCAAAGATCATGAGTAAGACTCCCACTGTCTGCTGCATGGAGGCTTGAGACACGCTGAAGGAACGTGCTCTGTGCGATTTATAAAAAATAAGTTACTAAACAAACCCAATTAAAAGTTAGTTATATAATTAATCCCCATGTCCTTCAAACAATTTACTTATTGTACATGCATGTGTTTATCCTGTACTGCACCTAATTTAAAGCACTTCTAAATGTACTGGCAGCTTGCTACCAGGTTTTTGTACCATAATTTACACCACCAAAACAGACAATATATCACTTTAAACTGTTAAAAATGTCTGTAAAAGTACATTTATTAAACTTTTCAACATCAAGATTCATCACACCAAGATTCTTGACCTTATTTTGTGTCGTCTGTAGGGAATGTTAGTCAAATATGAGAGAGCATTCCCTTCCAGCTGGGATGACGTCCGCATTTTCACCATAGGAGACTGGCTATTGTGCTAATCAATCTATAGAGCTTAATGACACATGAACTCTTTTATTCTGTATTCTTGACAAATTTACACTAATAAACAAAAGCTTTAATTCACATTGAATTCTTCAGCATTCATATTCCTTGGCAGATTTCGGAGCATGCAGAGAAATCATCAGACCTAATGACTCCCATGGGCTGAGAGCCTATATCATTACTGATCCCCCACTACGCTTAAGAGCTGGCAATGAGGACTGTGGGTTGAGACATCCAGATGTAGGAAAAAAGAGTTGACCTGTGAACCATCAGACTACCTTTAACATTTGCTGTTCCAGGATTTGTGCTTTTTTTTAGGTTTTCCTTCCAGTTTGAGCTTTAAATTTCAATTAGTGGTCCAGCCGTACAGCTGAGGCGCAGGTGTTGCAGTGTTTCTCTGTGGATTTGATGCATTTCTCAGATCAGAGTTTAAAATTCTCGAAACTACTTGTTCACATCATCATGTCACTTGTGCAAATCAATTAAGCAGTTTCTCATTCCTCTGAACAAGTTGCAAGTGCTTTGGTTCATCCGTGCAAATGATTGATCAAAATGCATAATACATGATAATTATAAGTTCTTGTGTGCAAAAGTTTACATCCCTGATTTTTTTAATGTAGCTTGTATTGTATTGTGCTAATGTATAACATTGGAAATAGCTGTAATCAGGGTAAAACTAAGCTGTTTCATTGGATGACTGGATGCATGGATAGATCTCAACAACAAAAAGATGAATGGATGCATGGATGGATGGATGGATCTCAAAAATGGATGGATGGATGAATGGATCTAAACAGCCAAAAGATTGATGGGTGGATGGATGGACCAATCTCAATAATGAATTGATGGATGGATGGATGGATGGATGGATGGATGGATGAATGGATGGATGGATAAACTGATCTTAACAACAAAAAGATGGATTTGGATTGATGGATGGATGGATGGATGGATGGATGGATGGATGGATGGATGGATGGATGGGTGGATGGATGGATGGATGGATGAATTGACCTCAACATCAAAAAAAGGATGGATGGATGGATGGATGGATTGATGGATGGATGTATGGATAGATGGATGGATGGCTGGTGGATGGATGGATGAACTGATCTTAACAACAAAAAGATGGATTTGGATTGATGGATGGATGGATGGATGGATGGATGGATGGATGGATGGATGGGTGGATGGATGGATGGATCTCAACAGCAAAAAGATGGATGGATAGATGGAGGGATGGATGGATCTCAAAAACAGATGGGTGGATGGAAGGATGAATGTACCTCAACAACCAAAAGATGAATGGATGGATGAATGGATGGATGGATGGATGGATGGATGGATAGATGGATGATGGATGGATGATGGATGGATGAACTGATCTTAACAACACAAAGATGGATTTGGATGGATGGATGGTTGGATGGATCACAACAACAAAAAGATGGAAGGATAGATAGAGGGATGGATGGATGGATGGATGGATGGATGATGGATGGATGGATGATCTGATCTTAACAACTTAAAGATGGATTTGGATGGATGGATGATTGGATGGATCACAACAACAAAAAGATGGAAGGATAGATAGAGGGATGGATGGATGGATGGATGGATGGATGGATGGATGGATGGATGGATGGATGGATGGATGATGGATGGATGAACTGATCTTAACAACACAAAGATGGATTTGGATGGATGGATGGTTGGATGGATCACAACAACAAAAAGATGGATGGATAGATAGAGGGAGGGATGGATGGATGGATGGATGGATGGATGTTGGATGGATGAACTGATTTTAACAACACAAAGATGGATTTGGATGGATAGATAGAGGGATGGATGGATCTCAAAAACACATGGATGAATAGATGGAAGGATGGATGGATAGATCAATCTCAATAATGAATTGATGGATGGATGGATGGATGGATAGATGGATGGATGGATGAATGGATGGATCTCAAAAACAGATTTGTGGATGGGTGGATTGATGGAGGGATGGTTAGATCTCAGAAACAGATGGATGAATAGATGGATGGATGGATCTCAAAAACAGATGGGTGGATGGATGGATGAATGGACCTCAACAACCAAAACATGAATGGATGGATCTCAACACTAAAAAGATGGATGGATGAATGGATGGATGGATAAATGAAGGATTGATGAACTGATCTTAACAACAAAAAGATGGATTTGGATTGATGGAGGGATGCATGGATGGATGGATCTCAACAACAAAAAGATGGATGGACAGATGGAGGGATGGATGGATGGATCAATCTCAAAAATAAATGGCTGGATGAATGGATCTCAAAAACAGATGCATTTGGATGAATGGGTGGATGGATGGATGAACGGCTGGATTGATCTATCCCAACAACAAAAAGACAGATGGATGAATTTATAGCCAGATCTCAACAACAAAAGATCCATAGTATTCGTTTTCCCTTTTATGAGTGTCAGTAGTACGGAACAATTAAAAGTAAACAAGAAGTTATTTTCATTTTGGGGTAAACTTCCTTTAAGTCTAACCATCTACAGGCTATATGTACATGTTGTGCTCAATTTGTAATGTATGTGACTAAATAAATATTTTATATATATATATATATATATATATATATATATATATATATATATATATATATATATATATATATATATATGTATGTATGTATGTATGTATGTATGTATGTATGTATGTATGTATATATATATATATATATATATATATATATATATATATATATATATATATATATATATATATATATATATATATATATTTATATATATATATATATAGTTATTTTATTTTATTTATTTTATTTATTTTATTTTTTTATAACTGTATATCTCCCCAAAAATGTTGTACTTTATATAAGACAGGGCACGGGGGTGTTGCTTGCGTAAATCTCACTATGTAGCCTTGGAGATCTGTGAGTTGGCTCGTGCAGCTTTGAGATCCAGGGTTTGTTTTGTCAGATCTTCCAATTAGCACATGCCGCAAATTGGCAATCAGACTAATGTGACTGAACTTTGTATCTGTATTTGCAATTAAAGTTTCAATAGCCTGGAGATTAGCGGTTTCTCCTTGTGTGGTCTCATTATCTCCTGTATATACTGTATGTATCACACATATAAATATATAGATAAATAAAGAGGGATTCCAGTGATATGGAGAAGCGAGTACAGCTAGCTTTGATAAAGAGGGATTGGGGGAGGAGGATATTTGTGGAGTTTGCCTTCCAGTCTGTTTGTCGGAGCCTCATGTTTAGTGAAATGAGCCCTAATTATCATGATGGAAATAGCCATGGGCAGCGATAGCGAACAATAGTTAGCTTGTGCGGCGAGCAAGCGTACGGCTAAGCGCTCTCAGCTGTGCTCGCAATGTCAACCTATTTACCTGCTTGATCATGCTTGCAGCCCCTGTGCTGGGAGCCTCTGCGTATTTACCCCAGAGATAGGCGTGAAATATCAGCCCTAATTGCGGGCTAATGCAAACCGCGTAGATATCAGAGACAGATTCCTTGGTGCAAGCTGAGATAAGAGTGTATTTGCACTTTCTGAGAGGGGAGGAGCGGCAGATAGCAGAGGCAGTGAGCTATTTTAAATAGAAATGCTTAGCGGGATTGAAAACATCAGCGAATTAAGCTGTGTTTGGACGGCGTGTGGTTATGGGATGTGGAGTAGACAGTTAGCTGAATCAAGGGACTTGTTTTAGATTTTATGATTTTCATGCTGAAACACATTGATGTCAATGAAAAGCATGTCAAGACTTTTCTTCCAGCTGCAGTGCTAACATTAAAGAAACACATCTTTCATTCATTCATTCAATTTATTTACGGCTTAGTCCCCTTTATTAATCAGGGGTCACCACAGTGGAATGAACCGCCAACTTATCCAGCATATGTTTAACGCAGCGAATGCCTTTCTATATGCAACCCATCACTGGGGAACATCCATACTCACTCATACACTACGGACAATTTTAGCTTACTTAATTCCCCTTTAGCACATGTGTTTGGACTGTAGAGGAAACCGGAGCACCCCGAGGAAACCCACGCCAACAAGAGCTCAACAACAACGAGGCTCGAACCACCGACCTTCTTGCTGTGAGGAGATTGCGCTCCCCACTGCGCCACCGCGTCACCACACTTCACTTAAAAAATTTTAAATGAATAAAAATAGGCTCATTTTACAACTCCCCTAGAGATAAACACTTTAGTTTGACCATTTTTAAATAGATTCAGCTCAATTTCTGGGCACTTTTAGCTTAGCTTAGCATAAATCATTGAATCAGATTAGACCGTTAGCATCTCACTCAAAAATTTTTTTTGCTTTCTTATTATTTAAAGCTTACCAATGCTTTTCTTCCATCTGCAGTGCCAACATTAAAGAAACACTCTACTTAAATAAAAACAAAAATAAATCAAAATAGGCTTATTTTACAACTCCCCTAAAACTAAACAGTTTATTTGACAGTTTTTGAATCAATTTAGCTTAATCTCTGGGCAATTTTAGCTTAGCTTAGCATAAATATTTGAATTGGATTAGACCATTAGCATCTCACTCAAAAAATTTTTGCTTTTTTTACTATTCAAAGCTCTAGGGACTTTTAGCTTAGCTTAGCATAAATCATTGAATCAGATTAGACCGTTAGCATCTCACTCAAAAAAAAAAAAAAATGCGTGGATGATTAAATTAATGATTAGAAGATTTCATGAATGATTGAATGAATAATTTAATGAATGATAGGATGATTAAATGCAGTGCGTGCATTAAAGAAAAACTACTTTTTAAAGAAAAAAATAAAATCAAAATAGGCTAATTTTACAACTCTCCTAAAACTAAACAGTTTAATTTGACAGTTTTTGAATCAATTTAGCTCAATCTCTGCACACTTTTAGATTAGATTAGCATAAATCATTGATTCAGAAAGTAAACAGTTCAGTTTTACCATTTTTTTATCGATTTAGCTCAATCTGTGGGCACTTTTAGCTTAGCTTAGCATAAATTAGACCGTTAGCATCTCATTTAAAAAAAAAAAAAGTGCTTTTTTAATATTCAAAGCTCTGGGCACTATTGACATTGTAACAAATAAAATAAATAAATAAATAAAAAAGGCTCATTGTTCAACCCTAGAGTAAAACAGTTTAGTCTAATCATTTTTTTTTATTTAGCGCATTCTCTGGGCACTTTTAGCTTAGCATAAATCATTTAATCGGATTAGACAGCTAGCATACTCAAAAAAGATGTTGCTTTTTTTACTATGCAAAGCTCTGGGCACTTTTAGCTTAGCTAAGCATAAATAATTGAATCAGATTAGACCGTTAGCATCTCACACAAAAAAAAAAAAAAAAATGTTTGCCAATGCTTTTTCTCCATCTGCAGTGCCAACATTAAAGAAAATCAAGAATTACAAATTAGAAATCTTAATTGTCCACACGTGTGGAAATTCATTTTTTGGCCTCTCAAACATCACAAATACAAAACACAAACACAGAGCACAAACACAAAGCTTCCTACACCACAGATTACCAACACACAACCCTAGACATACAAACTCCTTCATGGTCAATAGCAGATGGTATAAAAGATTTCTTAAAAAGTGCATTAAAGAAACACTAATTAAAGAAAATAAATTTAGGCTCATGATACAACCCTTGAGTTAAACCATTTAGTTTCATCGTTTTTAATGGATTCAGCTCAATCTGTGGGCACTTTTAGCTTAGCTTAGATCATTGAATCGGATTAGACCATTAGCACCTTAATCAAGTTTTTCTATTTAAAGCTTGACAAATCTGTATTGTGTGCTAAGATGGTCCATCCCAGATGCCTCCGAGAGAAGTCGACGGTGCTTCCGGACACTGTTAACATAGGGCTCCTCATTCCAGCGTAATAATCAACCTTGTGAACATTGTTGTGAAGGAACTTTGCTGCTATACCAGTAGGCATTCCTGTGTGGAGTTTGCATGTTCACCCCATGTTGCCATAGGTTTCCTCTAGGAGCTCTAGTTTCCCCAGTTCAAACACATGCGACACAGGGGAATTGAATAGGCTAAATTAGCCATAGTGTATAAGTATGTGCGTGAATAAGTGTGTATGGGTGTTTCCCAGTGCTGGGTTGCAGTTGGAAGGACATCCGCTGTGTAAAAACTTGCTGGAATAGTTGTCTGTTCATTCCACTGTGGCGACCCCTGATAAATAAATGGACTGAGCTGAAAAAAACTGAATGAATGAAATGCTAATGGTCTAATCCGATTCAATGGTTGATGCTAAGCTAAGTTGGAGGTTGTTTGAATGGATTCAAATATGGCTAAACTGTTTAACTCCAGGGGTTGTGAAATGAGCCTATTTCCAAAAATAAGTTTTTCTTTAACATCCAGTTTGGCTTTGTGCCCTCGTCATGCAAATGACTTCCTTTTGCTGTGAAGTAAAGTGTATTTGCTTTGTGCTAAACTGTGAGTGTTTGGATATAGTGCAGTCTGCGGGACAGTCTGCAGAGAAACGAGGGCAAAAGTGTAGCGCAAGTCAATGAAACTGTAAAATAATGTTGGTCTGGGAGTGAATTAACATGCCCAAACATGTCCAGCTGCATGCATTTATTGCAATTAAATGCAAATGATGTACATTTCACCCCCAAGAGTCTTGGATGACGACCGCACTGCTTTGTGGTTTTGCTCTGCTGCACTTGTTTTACAAGTAGACCACTGGGAATAATTTACACAGAGTGGGCACACCGAATGATTAATGACTTAATTAATTGAAAGGAAAAGACTTCTCTAGTGTTCTCAAATGGCTTGAGCGGATACCTAAAACTTTGTTGTAAATATACTTACAGACATTTTCATCTTGGCTACTGCTAATTACTTGGTCGTTACACATCAAGATTAATTGCTGAACTGTTTAGTATCATGTTAAACATCCTATTGGAAAGGTACTTCTCATATGGTGAGATCAGGTCGCAGGTCTGTTGGGTCACTGACAGCAGGGGAAACAATTCTACAGCGAATAGAAGCAACTAGTGTGACCAAACATAGCTAAAAAATAAAATAATTTCCCTGTAAGAGTGGTGCAGGAATGCTGTCAGATGCCGGAAGCATAATTTTCAGTGGGTTCCCTCCCTCCAGATTTTTCATTTCATAGAAAAACCAGTGTGTGTGTGTGTTTAAAAAAAAAGTAATACTCCACAACACCGTAACTTTTGCACTAAAATGTAGATTAGACCTATATCAAAATGTCTTTTGAAGCTGTGTATAAGATGGCGTGCACTTCTTCTAAATGTGAAATGAATGAATGAATGAATGATTTAATAAACAAACGAACAAACGAATGAATAGTTGAATAGACAATTGGATAGTTAAAAGGTGAACGAGTGAATGAATTGATGATTAAAAGCATGATTAAATGGATGAACTGATGATTGAATAAATGAATGAATGAATGAATGAAAACATTTTTGAATGGGGGATTGAATAGACAACTAAATAAATCAACGAATGAGTGAATGAATGAATAAAGGAATTAATAATTATGAATGAATGAATGAATGAATAAATGAATGAATGAATGAATAATTATGAATGAATGAATGAATGAATGAATGAATGAATGAATGAATGAATTAATTAATTAATTCAATAAATTATTAGATGGTTGGATGAATGATTGTAAGATTCAGTGAATGGTTGAGTAAATGTATGATTGAATGTATGGATGAATGAAATAAGTAATTGATGAATGAATCAATGAATAAATGAATCAATGAATGAATGACTGAATGAATAAATCAATGACGAAATGGACAGTAGAATGGACGACTGGACAGTTAAATGGATTAATGAATGAATTGACGATTGAAAAGATGATTAAATAACTGAATGAACTGATGATTGAATAAATAAAAAGACAATTTAATGAATGGATGGATGGATGGATGAATGGATGGATGGATGAAAGACTGGCAGTTGAATAAATGGTTAAATGGATGATTAAATGGATGAATTAATTAATGATTAAAAATGCATGAGTGGATGATTGAATGAATAATTTGATGAATGATTATATGATTGAATTATTGATTGGAAAATTCAATAAATGATTGATTGAATGCATGATTGACTGTATGGATGAACTAATTAATTGACAGTTGAATGGGCAACTGGACAGTTAAATGGATGAATGAAGGAATTGATGATTGAATGGATGATTTAATAAATGAATGAACTGATGATTGAATAAATTAATGGATGATTGGCTGAATGAATGAACAAACGACAGTTGAATAATTGGCTGAATGGATGATTGAATGAAAAAATAAATGAATGATTAGATGATTGAATGAATGATTGGAAGATTCAATGGCAGATTGAGTGAACATATGATTGAATGTATAGGTTAATAAATGAGTTATTTAATTAATGATTGAATAATTAAATGAAAGAATAGACACTTAAATAGATGGTGAAATGGATGATTGAATGGGTGATTAAAGGTACAACTGAATGTTTTTACGAATGATTGAATGAATGAATGACTGAATGAATGGGTGGAGGATTGAAAAAAATTGATGATTGAATAAATTAATAGATGATTGAATGTATGGATGTGTGACTGAATGGACAACTAAATGAATGAACTTATGATTGAATGAATAAATGGATGAATGGATGGATGGGTGAATTGTTGAATAGGTAATTGAATGGATGACTGAATGGGTGATTGAATGGATAATTGAATGAGTGAATGGATGATTGAATGGATGAATGAATGAATGCATGGATGATAGGAGAAATTGATGATTGAATAATAAATAAATGATTGAACGTATGGATGAATGGATGTATGGATGGTCGAATAGATGATTTAATGGACAAGTGAATGAATGAACAAATGAATGAATGAATGAATGGATAGATGATTGAAGGAATTGATGATTGAGTAAATTAATAGATGATTAAATGTACGGATGAATGTATGAATGAATGAATGAATGGATGGTTGAATTGATGTTTGAATGGATGATTGAATAGAGAATTGGTTTAACTAAATTTGCCTATGGGTGTGTGTGAATGAGTGTGTATGGGTGTTTCCCAGTACTGGGTTGCGGCTGGAAGGGCATTCAAAGCGTAAAACATATGCCAGAATTGTTGGTGGTTCATTCCGCTGTGGCGACCTATGAAATAGAAGCGAAGCCGAAAGAAAATGAATGAATGAACATGACAATTGTTGTCGAAATCCCAGGAATTGTGTTGTTCCGTCTCATTTTAAATAAGTAGTTTGAACAAGCAGCAAAATCTTTGGAGTGAGTGTGTGTGTCGAGTGAACCAGCGGCCCTGTCAGCTACAGTAATTGTGAGTGGCGTGTCCAGTCTAGATCTCCGCAAACCATATGTGTGACTTCATCCCACCACATGCATGGCTCAAAATCAAGAGCTGGACAAGTTTTCCAGATGAACCCTCCTCCCCATCCTCCATTCCCCCCTCGTTTATTTAAATGCTAATTTTAAGACATCAAAGAAGCCATGACAGTTAGCAGAGCTTCATTAGCACCCGCTAGATTGAAAGTTCCCTATGTTGCTGGTAGCATCTCTCATCGCGGACAGTGAGAGGAGTGCGCGGGGGGAATAATTGCATTAGCATGGCTGATTATTAGGCCTTGCGCTCTTGATTAGGCCTTTTAGCAAGTGTGCACGCTCCACTCGTAGTAATAAGCCGTCCCAGACTCATCTGATTATTACAAGACTTGAATATTCAAGGAAGGTCATTTTGCTTAGCTAATGATATTGTGTACTATTTAATGACGAGCAATAATTACATACACAGACCCACTCCAAGATGGTGTTTTTCATTTGTCGGGTAGCGGGCAGGAAATGTTGCGGTAATGACCAATTACATGATGAGGGCTGAGAAATTGTTAATATTGCTTTGTTTATTTTCTGTTTTCATAATTATGAAAAATAATAATACAGTTTCAGGACGGTGGTTACACGGACAAAACACATGCTGGAGTAGTTGGTGGTTCATTCCGCTGTGGCGACCTCCAATAAATAAAGGGAATACGCAGAAAGAAAATGAATTAAATTGGCCGTAGTGTATGAGCGTGTGTGTGAATGAGTGTGTATGGGTGTTTTCCAGTACTGGGTTGTGGCTGGAAGGGCATCCGCTGCGTAAAACATATGCTGGAATAGTTGGTGGTTCATTCCGCTGTGGCGACCTCTGATAAATAAAGGGACTAAGCCAAAGGAAAGTGAATGAAATTGGCTGCAGTGTATGAGTTTGTGTGAATAAGTGATTATGGGTGTTTCCCAGTACTGGATTGCCACTGCAAGGGCATCCGCTGTGTAAAAAATATGCTGGAATAGTTGGCGGTTCATTCCGCTGTGGTTAACCCTGATGAATAAAGGGAATAAGCTGAAGGAAAATGAATAAAATTGGTCATAGTCTATGATTGTGTGAATTAATGAGTGTGTATGAGCGTTTCCCAGTACTGGGTTGCAGCTAAAAGGGCATCCACTGCGTAAAACATATGCTGGATCAGTTGGTGGTTCATTCCACTGTGGAGACCCATTAAATTAAAAGGAAATAAGCCAAGGGAAAATGAATGAAATTGGTCAGTCTATAAGTGTGTGTGTGATTGAGTGTGTATGGGTGTTTCCCAGTTGTGGGTTGCAGCTAAAAGGGCATCAACTCCGTAAAACATATGCTGGAATAGATGGCGGTTCATTCCCCTGTGGAGACCCCTGATAAATAAAGGGATTAAGAGGAAGTGCTGTTGTTGTTAGATGCTTGTTTCAGTTCAAAGGCAAAGGAGTAAATAAAAACATACCGAGGCGAAAGTTTTGGAGGAGCTTTAATCTTCCTCAGGGGCCGCTGTCAGTCTCTTGTGCTTTTAACCCCTGCAGAGCCCGACATGAGGAAACCACTCGATGAGACAAAGCAAAAACCGTGTTAAAAACACCACTTTATGTGCTATTATTTACACTGGTGGACGTAATTAAGCCATTAGAAAGGCACAGTTCACCAAAAAATGACATTTCTGTCATCATTTACTCACACTTCACTTGTTCCAAAACACATATGGGTCACAATAAGCAATATATAGACTATATAGCACAACAAATGGACATGACCATGAAAGAAAGGGGATTTAAGTGACTTTGAACGTGGCATGGTTGTTGCTGCCAGACGGGCTGCTCTGAGTATTTCAGAAACTGCTGATCTACTGGGATTTTCACGCACAACCATCTCTAGGGTTTACAGAGAATGCTCCGACAAAGAGGAAATATCCAGTGAGCGGCAGTTCTGTGGGCGCAAATGCCTTGTTGATGAGGCCAGAGGAGAATGGCCAGACTGGTTCCAGCAACAGTAACTCAAATAAGCACTCGTTACAACCGAGCTCTGCAGAAGAGCATCTCTGAACACACAACACGTCCAACCTTGAGGTGGATGGGCCACAGCAGCAGAAGAGCACACCGGGTGCCGCTCCTGTCAGCTAAGAACAGGAAACTGAGGCTACAATTCACACAGACTCACCAAAACTGGACAATAGAAGATTGGAGAAACGTTGCTGCTCTGATGAGTCTCCATTTCTCCACTTTTCACATTCGGATGCTCGGCCCACATTTTGGCCTCAACAGCATGAAAGCATGGATCATTCTGCCTTGTATCAGCGGTTCAGGCTGGTGGTGGTGGTGTAATGGTGTGGGGGAGATTTTCTTTGGGTCCATTAGTACCAATTGAGCATCAACGCCACAGCCTACCTGAGTATTGCTGCTGACCATGTCCATCCCTTTATGAGCACAGTGTCTCCATCTTCTGATGGCTACTTCCAGCAGGATAACGCAGCATGTCATAAAGCTCAATCATCTCAGACTGGTGAACATGACGATGAGTTCACTGTACTCAAATGGCCTCCACAGTCACCAGAGCTCAATCCAATAGAGCAGCTCTGGGATGTGGTGGAACGGGAGATTGGCATCATGGATGTGCAGCCGACAAATCTGCAGCAACTGTGTGATGCTATCATGTCAATATGGAGCAAAATCTCTGAGGAATATTTTCAGCACCATGCTGAATCCTTGCCATGAAGGTTTAAAGCAGTTCTGAACGCAAAAGGGGGCCAAACCGGTACTAGTAAGGTGTACCTAATAAAGTGGCCGGTGAATATATATCACCCATACATAAGAACTGAATCTAGCTGATTGTGCATCATCTCTATCTCTATTAGAGCTTTCAGTGTCAGTACGGTTGATAAACACTGTAGTATTTACTATAAATGACTAGTATATTCTCAGGAGGGTGTCTGATGACTGAATATAGATCTGGTAGCAGATATCGCAGCCTCTGTTACTCTTATTTGTAATTATTATTTATTTATGATCTGCGTTTCACATTCTGAATCCAGTGCCTCATTATTAAATGACTATAATTAAATTAAATATCCTTAAGAATTGAGTATGATGTGTTCTCTGGAAGAGTGGACTTGCATTGTGATGATATTATTTTATATAATGGGAGAATATCTGTATATATTTGTTTCATTATCTATAATTATCAGTATGGTTATCCGTGCATCACAAATTTTTGATGATGCAATTAAAATTAAACATTCTCCCTGACAAAATAAAGAAAATGTCATCATCGAGTGCTTGATCTGTGCACAACCTGCTTTTATTTTGCTTCCTTGTCTCCTTCATTTGAATGCAACTTGTCTGTACAACACACACACACACACACACACACACACACACACACACACACACACACAAGCAGACAAAGGAAATTAGCTGCATTAAGGAGCGGATCAGCGGGTAGCAGAGGAGAGCAGGGGATTATGGGATTGAGTGACAGCTCTCATCTCCGCAGAGCTATCAGACTGAAGCCCGCTTTACCAGGATTACAACAAAACATAACTGTTTATTCAATCCGTCTAACCTCACCATAATCTGAACACACAATCAGCTGTCAGACCGCAAATCTGACGCCGCAGTTCGCCACAGCGGAGGCAAACGCTTTGCACTATCAACATTTCAGAGAGGCAGTATGGGTAAAAATGTCTGCCACGAATTTATATCAGTTCTCCAACTGGGCTGGCATCACATCACACATTTGTAGATGATCGCACACAGGCTTCTGAACAACGACACGCCAGAAAATGACTTGCATTGTGCATCAAATTTCATTCATTTTCCCTCAGCTCAGTCCCTTATTTATCAGGGGTCGCCACAGTGGAATGAACCGCCAACTAATCCAGCATATTTTACACAGCGGATGCCTGTACAGCTGCAACCCAGTACTGGGAAACAGCCATACACATTCATTCACGTGCACACACACACACACACACAAACACACACACACACACACACACACACACACACACACACACACACACACACACACACACACACACACACAAACACACACTCATACATAAATTCCCCTATAGCGCATGTGTATGGACCGTGGGGGAGCACCCGGAGGAAACCCACGCCAACACGGGGAGAACATGCAAACTCCACACAGAAATGGTCCAGAACTGGTCCAGCTGGGACTTGTACCAGCGACCTTCTTGCTGTAAGGCAACTACTGAGCCACCGTGCCCCCCATAGACAACGTTTAATTAAACTAATAATGC
>NC_141036.1:1517500-1542500 GCF_052040795.2 Danio rerio | reverse complement strand
TGGGTGGCGTTGGACCAGTGGGGTTACATTGGTGCCGTGACCCGGGTAGGAGTGAGGTTTAGGGGGTGAGTGTAACGGAGGCCAGCTAGTAAGTGCTGTGCAGGTAAACCTCACTCCTCTGACCTCTAAAGGTGCTCTAGCGACAGACGCTCGAGGCCATGGTCTTTAGCTTCCATGGTAGAGCAACTGACTCCCATGCGGAAGGTCGCCGGTTCGATACCAGCTCGGAGTGGGTTGGGTGGTGTAGGACCAGCGGGGTTACACTTGCCTACAGCACTTATCCATTGTTGCTCTTATAGTTGTGTAAATTGCTTCCTTGTCCTCATTTGTAAGTCGCTTTGGATAAAAGCTTCTGCTAAATGTAAATTAAAAATTTACACTGGTTGCAAAATCTGATGGGAAGCATATTGCGTCATTAAAATGTGCTGCCTACTTTTAGAATGAGAGGACAATCTGAAAAGGTATAGGAGAAATCGACAGAACGCCGGAGCACCCAAAGGAAACACACGCCAACACGGGGAAAACATGCAAACTCCACAGAGAAATGCCAACTGACCCAACTGGGACTCGAACCAGCAACTTTCTTGCTGTGAGTGCTAACCACTGAGCCAATTTGTACCATTAATTAAGCTAACTGAATCAATTTATGTTAGGTAAACATGAAAGAATTAGGCGTACTTATTATTATTTTTTTTACAGATTTAAGTAGATTAAACACAAAATAATTAAGTTGTCCCCAAAAAAACCCTGAATAATTGTGTTGTTTCAGCTCATGTTGAACAAGCGTCACTGTTTCGAGTGTATCTGAAAAGGAAAGGCATGAAAGTTTTGTCGGGCTTGCGATAATTTCGACAGGCTTGCTGTGTGAGCCCTCTGATCTCCGGGTAAGTGCAGACAAAGAGGATCTGAGAGGAAAACACTGCTCTCGCTCCAGCATAAACACTTGACCTGACCTGTGTTACGATGCTCAAGCACTTCAGGGTGCGAGAAAAAGAGCGCCAAAGAAGCCCTCCAAATCCTGCTCTGCTTATGCTATGGCAAATACAGCACAACTGTGGAAAAGCCATGCATATTCATGACCTGTATGCGAGTATGCCAACAACACATCCACCTGTAAGTGCAGAGCATAACATGGTAAACACGTCAGGAATCAAACACATGACTGTTTAAAGCAAAGGATATTAATAAGCTGAGCAAATGTTCTCTGGATGCTTTCATCCTCACTGCTTTACAGAACAATGAATGTCAAGAGTGTAAATCAACAGGGGCTCAGCTGCTGAACTGTTTTATAGGGTTTGCTGCCCTCTGCTGTTCACAGAAAGCACTACACTTAGATTTGTAATGGGAAAAATCTGTTTTTGTGTTTGTTTTTGAGTGAAAATTCTGAAGCCTGCTCCTGACACTGAATAATAATACTAGTGTGCTTTTTAAAAGTTACAATTCGGACATTTTAACACAGAATTCGGACTTATAACTCATAACATAATTATGCCTTTATAACTAAAAATTCTGATGTATAACTCATAAATGTCTCATAGTTGTCTTTATATCTCATATATGTGACTTTACAACTCATCAATGTGACTATAACTCATAAATGTGACTTTATAACTCATATTTGTGACTTTATATTTCATAAATGTGACTATATATTTCATAAATGTGACTTTATATCTCATAACTGGGACTTTACAATTCATAATTGTGACTTTGTCTCATAAATGTGACTTTATATCTCATTAAAATGACTTTATATCTCATAAATGTGACTATATCTCATAATTGTGACTTTATATCTCATAACTGGGACTTTATAACTCATAATTGTGACTTTGTCTCATAAATGTGACTTTATATCTCATTAAAATGACTTTATATCTCATAAATGTGACTTTATAACTCATATATGTGACTTTATATCTCATAAATGTGACTTTATATCTCGTAATTGTGACTTTGTAACTGAATTCTGTCTTTATAACTCAGAATTGTGACTTTATATTTCATAAATGTGACTTTATATCTCATAACTGGGACTTTACAATTCATAATTGTGACTTTGTCTCATAAATGTGACTTTATATCTCAGAAATGTGACTATATCTCATAATTGTGACTTTATATCTCAACTGGGACTTTATAACTCATAATTGTGACTTTATATCTCATAATTGTGACTTTATAACTCATAAATGTGACTTTATATCTCATAATTGTGACTTTATAACTCATAAATGTGACTTTATATCTCATAAATGTGACTTTATAACTCATACAGTATATGTGACTTTATATCTCATAAATGTGACTATATATTTCCTAAATGTGACTATATCTCATAACTGGGACTTTACAATTCATAATTGTGACTTTGTCTCATAAATGTGACTTTATATCTCATTAAAATGACTTTATATCTCAGAAATGTGACTATATCTCATAATTGTGACTTTATATCTCAACTGGGACTTTATAACTCATAATTGTGACTTTATATCTCATAATTGTGACTTTATAACTCATAATTGTGACTTTATATCTCATAATTGTGACTTTGTAACTGAATTCTGTCTTTATAACTCAGAATTGTGACTTTATATTTCATAAATGTGACTATATCTCATAACTGGGACTTTACAATTCATAATTGTGACTTTGTCTCATAAATGTGACTTTATATCTCAGAAATGTGACTATATCTCATAATTGTGACTTTATATCTCAACTGGGACTTTATAACTCATAATTGTGACTTTATATCTCATAATTGTGACTTTATAACTCATAAATGTGACTTTATATCTCATAAATGTGACTTTATAACTCATATATGTGACTTTATATCTCATAAATGTGACTTTATAACTCATATATGTGACTTTATATCTCATAAATGTGACTTTATATCTCGTAATTGTGACTTTATAACTGAATTCTGTCTTTATAACTCATAAATGTGACTTTATATCTCATAAATGTGACTTTATATCTCATAAATGTGACTTTATAACTCATAAATGTGACTTAATATCTCATAAATGTGACTTTATAACTCATAAATGTGACTTAATATCTCATAAATGTGACTTTATAACTCATAAATGTGACTTTATATCTCATAATTGTGACTTTGTAACTGAATTCTGTCTTTATAACTCATAAATGTGACTTTATATCTCGTAATTGTTACTTTATAACTCAATACTGTCTTTATATCTCAGAATAGTGACTTTAAACCTCATAATTGACTTTATATCTTATAATTTTGACTTTATAACTCATAAATGTGACATTTTAAACCTCATAATTGTGACTATATCTCAATTCTAACTTTATATCTCAGAATTGTCTTTATGACTCAAAATTCTGACATTGTATCTTAAAAATCTTACTTTATATCAGAATTGTGACTTTATACCTCAGAATTGTTCATTTGTATCTCAGAGTTCTGTCCTAAAAACTCATAAAACCTTTTTTTTTTCAGTGGCAGGAAGAGTGTAAATCAACAGGAGCTCAGCTGAACTGTTTTATAGGGTTTTGCTGCCCCCTAATGTTCACAGAACAGCACTACACTTACGTGTAACTTAATCTGATTGAGCCATGGCAGCACTACACTTAAGTGTAGTGCTGTGATGGCTCAATCAGATTAAGTTAATTTAAGTTCTCTCAATAAAATAAAGTGACTTAAAATATGTTTAACCATGTGGTTAAGCAGGAAGTTAAAGGGTTAAAATTAGATGCATAGTTTGTCTGACCTACAGTAACCTCTGAAATAGCTAATCAGAGGATATTGTTGGTCAGAATATACTAAATATCCCTCAAAACACTGAAAACCTAAAAACATTTGATCAATAAATTAGATGCAATATAAATAAATACATAAATTAGATTAATTGAAGCATTTATTAGGCTACACAGACTAATATAACATAATTCTCACACTGATCTCGTCGTTAACTTACTTTATTCTGCAAAACAAAGCGTGTATATACATAAAATCCCTCAGGTAAAGCTCAGACTAGTATTACCAACAGGCTGATGGTTAAACCTGACACACTAAACATGTATTATTATCAAGAGACTCAGACGAACATATCAGGTGACTCCAATTCAGCATTTTATTGTTAACATTCTCTTTAATAACATCATCATATTACAAAACACAGGAAAATACAAAACAAAGGTAACACTGTGGTAATCTGACTCGCTCCTTCTGAAATATAATAACAATAATAATGCACAGACAGGATGATGGGAGGAATGATGAAATCAGAGACGGGGAATAATAAAGCCGATGCTTCAGATAAAGCAGAGGTGTTGTCCATGACCGTACATGCTGTAGACGTAGAGAGTACTGGCCGGATTATGGAGGACATGAGAAGCTGCATCAAGAAAACATTCATTCTCTTTGGCTTGTGAATATTCAGACTCTGTGAGAAAATGCAATATCCAATGTGTCTGACTGGTGAATTTCAAGAGTATTTAAGAGTGTGTTAGTGATTGTTTGTGTTTATGCATTTTCTTGAGCTTGATCTATTCTATAAACAACTTTTTTATGTTGAAAAGCTTGAAATCGTGACTTTTATTGACATTTTTAATAGTTTAAAGTGATGCATTGTGTGGGTTGGTGTTGTATAATAAGCTATACACTCATTTTTTGTATAGAATATAGTTTTAAACGACGAAAACGTCAATAAAAGTCACTTTGTTAAACCGTAGAGTTGAATTTTCATCCTCAAAAGCCGACATCAACATCCTATAATGCAGTAAATAAACAGAAAAATTAGTTATTAAAACTATTATGTTGTAAAAAATCTTCATTAAACAGCACTTGGTGTTATATTAAATGTGTGTGTATATATATATATATATATATATATATATATATATATATATATATATATATATATATATATATATATATATAGGAGGGCTGATAATTTTGTCTTAAACTCTATATAATGGTAATGGTAGTGGTTTGCCTGTGAATAAGCCTGTGTTTCTATGTAAACGTATGCTCCGTGGCAGTGTAACGCATGTTATTTTCTTTGGTTTATAATAGTCTGTAACATTTGGCCATATTTAAAGGTGCACTCGGGCATATTTGGCAGTGATTTTGGTTTACAGTGAGACTTTAGTGTCGTAGATGCGGTATAGAGAGGATATTGCAGCAGCGCTGGTTCCAGAAGTACTTACAAGTCATTGGATGCCCTTCTAGCTGCAACCCAGTGCTGGAAAACACACTCATACCAACACAAACTCACACACTACGGCCAATTTAGTTCATCGATTCCTCTATGGCGCGTGTGTTTGGGCTGTGGGGGAGCACCCACACACAGAAACTCCACCCAGATGTGTCAACTGACCCAGCCGAGGCTCGAACCAGCGACCTTCTTGCTGAGAGGCGACAGTGAGCCACCATGTCACCTCATATTAACATAAAAACACTGTTGACACATTATAAAGCTGCCAGTTAAAGGGCTAGTTCACCCAAAAATGGAAATTCTGCTTGTTTTAAAACAGAAGATTAGGTTTCAAACAAGCGGAGGAGTTTCACTTTTGATTGAACTGTCCCTTTCAAAACTACAATCCCATGATGCATTGCTGATGACACAATTGAATAAACATGATGATACAACTACTGATTTTAATTGTTGCTCGTGTTCACGAAACAGATTTTGAATGCATAAGGAAACTTGACTGCATCATTTAAGCTGGGGGACAGCAAAGCATCATGGGTAATGTAGTTTTTCTGCAAGAGTGTTTTAAGAATACGTTAAATGAATGATCAGGTGGCTTCAAGAACAGCACATACAATCCATCAGAAGAGCTCACGACAGCTTTGTCTATAAAGTTGGATTATGTATTGTTAAACTCTATTCCCCGTTAGAGAAAATCAGTGGAGTTTTTACTTCCCGACTGTTTATTTATTTAGCATTTTACTGTGATTGTACCCTGGTATTTCAAGATACGCTGGTCCACTTGGTATTCGAATGTACTTCGGTTCTGACTGACAAAACCCAAATTCATAGTCCTGCTCTGAAAAGAGACTATGGTTTCTAAAATAATCACAATTAAAACAAAACCAAATAAACAAGGCACATATTGTGTAAATAATAGTGAAGAAAGGCACTGTTTAAAGGCACAGGTCACCTGAAATAAGTATTCAGTCATCATTTACTCTGGAAAGTTCTGTATTAGATGCAAAAGAGGCTTGTTTGAGCTCCAGAAAGCACAAAAATGGACCATAGACGAATGGTGCTTCATGCCAAGTTATGCAACAGCTTTGTGTGAGAGTCTAGCAAACCGGAAACATTCTCTGAACATTCTGGCAATGTTCTCTCAATGTTATGAACGACCGTTCTTCCAGCAATGCTCATTTACAGTTATCTGGTCTCAGTTGGAAGTGTTTTGTTTAACCGTATAATAATGTAGATAATCTAGATATCTACTAAGAGTTTGAGAAATGTGTTTGTTCAGAATATTCAGCAGTGAAATGTCCATACTGTTTCCCTAACCAACAACAACAACAACAACACGTTTTTAGAATATTAATATGGATGTTTTGAGCTTCACAGGAAAGTTAAAAACATCCCAATCTTTGGTAGCCGAGTTTTTTCTAGAGCTGTGGTGAAAAAATGTCTGAGAAATCAATCCTGCATCAGTTCTGAGATTTTCAAAATGCACTGAGACTCTCTTAAATCGAATTGAGCTTATTTTTTAACAGTAGATGGCACTCTAGGCTAGTTTTTAACACTGTCAACCTTTTATACACTAGCCTAGAGCACCCTCTGCTCTTAAACACTAGCCTAGAACACCATCTACTGGCCTAGAGCACCCTCTGCTCTTAAACACTAGCCTAGAACACCATCTACTGGCCTAGAGCACTATCTGCTGTTCAAAACTACATAAAGTGCCATCTGCTGTTTAAAACCTAGCCTAGAGTGATGTATGCTGTTTAAAAACTAGCCTAGAGCACTGTCTGCTGTTTAAAACCTAGCCTAGAGTGATGTATGCTGTTTAAAAACTAGCCTAGAGCACTGTCTGCTGTTTAAAACCTAGCCTAGAGTGATGTATGCTGTTTAAAAACTAGCCTAGAGCACCGTCTGCCGTTTAAAATCTAGCCTAGAGCGCTGTCTGCCGTTTAAAACCTAGCCTAGAGCACCGTCCGCTGTTAAAAACTAGCCTAGAGCGACATCTACTGGCATAAAGCGCCTTCGGCTCTTAAACACTAGTCTAGCCTAAAGTGCCTTCTGCTGTTAAAAACCAGCCTAGAGCGACAGCTGCTTTTAAAACTAGTCTAGCGCGACATCTGCTGTTAAAAAACAGCCTAGAGTGCCGTCCTTTTTCGAAAACTAGCCTAGAGCGTCATCTGCAGTTTAAAACTAGTCTAGAGCGACATCTGCGGTTTAAAACTAGCCTAGAGCGTCATCTGCAGTTTAAAACTAGCCTAGAGCGTCATCTGCGGTTTAAAACTAGCCTAGAGCGACATCTGCTGTTAAAAACTAGCTTAGAGCACGGTCCTCTGCTAAAAGCTAGCCTAGAGCAACATCTGCTGCTAAAAGTTAGCCTAGAGTGACATCTGCTGTTAAAAACTAGCCTAGAGCGGTGACTGCCGTTAAAACTAGCCTAAAGCACCATTTGCTGTTTAAAACTAGCCTAGAGCGCCGTCTGCTGTTAAAACTAGCCTAGAGCGTTGTCTGCTGTTAAACACTAGTCTAGAGCACCAACTACTGTTAAAAACACCCTCCGAGTGGTTTCAAGAGAGAACAGCGACTGATTTTGTAAAGCTCAGAATGGATGCAGAGCTGGTTTTCGGCAACAGCGCTAGTTTGTTCTGTGGGCTGGAGTGGTTTCATTCATCTGTAAATCCCTGTAGTGGCGTCACCGGTGTGTTGATGCTGCTGCTGATTTCAGGTGATCTGCTCCTGAGAGTGGACGTCAGTAGAGGCCGTGTTTCTCCAGCAGACAGAGGAGAGTCTGTGTGTGTGTGTGTGTGTGTGTGTGTGTGTGTGTGTGTGTGAGTATGTATGTATATATGTATGTATGTGTGTATGTATGTATGCATATATGTGTGTAGGCATGTTTGTATGTAAGTGTGTGTGTGTAGTGTACACAGCACCTTCTCTGCTCATGAACTGTGCTCAGCTCTCAGTGCTCTGCCTCAGGAGATGACGGATCTCAGTGACTGTGAGTGTGTTTTTCTCAGGACGTCACTCTGTTTTCGAGTGGTTGTTGTTGTATGTGGCGTGGCCGTTCTGAGCTGCTCCGTTCTTCTTCTTTATCTCTCCATTTTTCAACTCTTCTTCCTCCTCAGACTCGTCCGTCTCATCTCGATCAGATCGCTCGTCTTCTACTGATGACTATTGAGATGAAACAAACAATGTCAGGAGAAAATCTTTAAAGATGCACTGCTAAAAAATGTTTGTTAAAGCATTAACCAGTGTAAACGATCTGGACATACATTGCTGCTGAGGAAGCGGAAGGCCAGGCGTATGATCAGCGCAGCCCAGAACATGTGCAGACACAGCAGAACCATCAGCAGACCGTTAAAGAAGTAATATCCGAAGAACGGAGGGTAGAGCGTCACGGGATACACCCACGTACAGTACATGATCCTGAGAAACACACAGAACAATAACATCAAGGGTCTGCACCATGAAGCCGGATTAAGTTTCAGTTCAGTTTGCACAAATACTGGATTTTAGGTTCCATGAAGCTGGCTTAGGTTAGTCACTCTTTGTCACTAACCTGCTCCGAGGCAAGATATGTTCAAGTTATCTTTGGGTTATGTACTGGTTAGCTTCTGGTTATGTTCCAAGTCATGTTCTAGTTGTATACAGGTTATCTTTAGGTTATGTTCTGAGTATATTCAGGTTATATTCTGGTTATGTTCAGGTTATATTTTATTTATGTTCAGGTTATGTTCTAGTTTTGTTCAGGTGATGTTCTGGTAATGTTCTGTAGTATTCAGGTTATATTCTGGTTGTGTTATGGTTATATTCAGGTTTAATTCGGCTTATGTTCAGGTTATGTTCTAGTTATATCCAGGTAATGTTCTGGTTGTATTCAGGTTATGTTGTGGTTATTTGCAGGTTATATTCTGTTTATATTCAGATTATGTTCTTGTTATATTTAGGTTATATACTGGTTATCTCTAGGTTGTGTTCTAGGATATATTCATGTCATGTTCTGCTTTTCTTTAGGTTGTGTTCTGGTTATGTACAGACTATCTTCATGTTATGTTCTGGTTATGTTGCGGTTGTATTCTGTTTATGTTCAGATTATGTTCTTGTTATATTCCGGTTGTGTTCTGGTTATCTTCTGGTTGTGTTCTGGTTGTATACAGGTTATCTTTAGGTTTTGTATTGGTTATGTTCAGGCTATCTTCAGGTTATGTTCTGATATATTCAGGTTATAATCTGGCTATATTCAGGTTATATTCGGTTTATGTTCAGGTTATGTTCTAGTTATATTCAGGTCATGTTCCAGTTATATCCAGGTTAGATTATACTCTGGGTATTGTCAGGTTATATTCTGGTTATGTTCAGGTTATATTCTATTTATGTTCAGGTTATGTTCTAGTTCTAGTTATATCCAGGTAATGTTCTGGTTATATTCAGGTTATGTTGTGGTTATATGCAGGTTATATTTTGTTTATGTTCAGATTATGTTCTGGTTATATTTAGGTTATCTCTAGGTTGTGTTCTGGTTATATACAGACTATCTTCATGTTATGTTCTGGTTATCTTCGGTTTGTGTTCTGGTTGTATACAGGTTATCTTTAGGTTTTGTTCTGGTTATATTCAGGCTATATTCAGGTTATGTTCTGGATATATTCAGGTTATAATCCGGCTTTATTCAGGTTATATTCGGTTTACGTTCAGGTTATGTTTTAGTTATATTCAGGACATGTTCCAGTTATATGAAGGTTGTGTCTGGTTTTATTCTGTTTATGTTCAGATTATGCTCTGGTTATATTTAGGTTATATTATGGTTATCTCTAGGTTGTGTTCTGGTTATATACAGAATATATTCAGGTTATGTTCTGCTTATCTTTAGGTTGTGTTCCGGTTGTATAAAGGTTATCTTTAGGTTATGTTCAGGTTGTATTCAGGCTATCTTCAGGTTATATTCTGGTTATGTTCTAGTTATGTTCTGGTTGCTCAAGTTATCTGTAGGTTGTGTTCTGGTTATATACAGAATATATTCAGGTCATGTTCTGCTTATCTTTAGGTTGCATTTCGGTTGTATAAAGGTTATCTTTAGGTTATGTTCAGGTTGTATTCAGGCTATCTTCAGGTTATACTCTGGTTATGTTCTAGCTATATTCAGGTCGCTCAAGTTATCTTTAGGTTGTGTTCTGGTTATATACAGACTATCTTCAGGTAATGTTCTGTTTATATTTCAGTTGTATTCCTTTTATGTTCTGATTATGTTTTGGTTATATTCAGGTAATGTTTTGGTTATATTCCGGTTATCTCTAGGTTGTGTTCTGGTTTTATAGAAGATATATTCAGGTTACATTTTGATTATGTTCAGGTTGTGTTCTTGTTCAGGCAATATTCTGGTTATGCTCTGCTTATATTCTAGTTAAATTCGTGCTATCTTTATGTTATGTTATGGTTATATTCAGGCAATTTTATTAGGTTATGTTCAGTTAATATTAAGGCTATCTTTAGGTTATGTTCTGGTTTCTTGTGGTTATGTTCTGGTTATAATCAATCTTTGGCTTATGTTCAGTTTTTCAGCACTAATACAGAAATGTCAGCCATTGCATTTGTGTATTTCAGACAAACATGCTTCACATTATACTTTCAAAATGTTTCCAAACAGATCCATTAACATGCAAATATACAAATTTACAAAAAGTATTACATTTAAAACCTATATACTTATTCTTTATCCTGACCAAAGCCAGTACAATGTGTTTAACCACAGTTTAATGTAAGCAGAGAAACAAAGAGACTGATGATGTGATGTACCGGAAAGGGAAGATGATGAGGCGTGTGACGATGAAGATGGCAGCAAACAGGATGAAGATGTAGTTGCATGCGTTCTTCCATCGGGCGTAGTTAAACATCTTAGCTGACTGAGAGATAGAGAGAGAGATGACATGAGGAGAGAAACTGATGTGTTCAGATATATGAGAGAGAGACGGGAATAGTTTTTCTGGTGAAACAGATCAAGCTGTGGAATATTCGAGTACTGGGTTGATTATTAATTCTTGTGGATTTCTGAAGTGTGCATTTGTGTTGTCTTCCACATAACAACATTTTAAATATTGGAAATTAAATGAATGTTGCACTCAGCGCAGTTCCACTTTGGCTTGTTTCGGGATGGTAAAGCAGCTAGCACAGCCAGCGCATGGTCTAAAAGTGTTGTCTTTATTCTCTTCATGTTCACAGTCAGTCGTTGCCTTCCCTTAATCGCACCTCAGTCTTCATTCAGCAGATCTGTGTGCATGTGTACAGTGTAGTGTGTGTTGTGAGATGTGTGTGTGTGTGTGTGTGTTGTTCTGACCTCCAGCAGATAGTCGGCTGAGTCGTGCATGAACATGATGAGCGTTCCTGCTCGGATGTAGTTCACACACCAGGAGAAGCTGATGAGCAGGATGGTGGCAACATGATGGATGATCTGCTCTTTAAAGTCCTGCAGGAGAGCGTGAGGTAACACTGAAGTCATTATACCAAAATCATATAAGTTCATCCATTCATCCATCCGTTAATTCATCCATCCATCCATTCACTCACTCACTCACTCCTCCATCTACTCACTCTCTTACTCACTCTTTCTTATTCATTGATTAATTAATTTGCTCATTCATTGATTCATCCACTCACTCACCCATTCACTCACTCACCCATCCACCCACTCAATCGTTTATACATACATTCATTTACTCACTCACTCATCAATCCATTATCCATCCAGCCATCCACCCACTCACTTGTTCATTGATTAAATGATTCATTCATTCATTCATTCCTTTGTTCATTCATCCATTGATACATCAACTTACGCACCCACCCATCCATTTATCCATCAATTACTTCATCCATCCATCCACTCACTCAGTTACCCATATACCCACCCACTCATTCATTCATACATACATCCACTCACTCACAAACCCACCGATCCATCCATCCATCTACCCACTCACTTTTTAATTGATTGACTGATTGATTGATTCATTCATTCATCTAATGATTCATCTACTCACTCATTCACCCATTCACTTACTCACCCATCCACCCACTCATTCATTCATACATACATCTACTCACTCACTCACCCATCTATCCATCCATCCACCCACCCACCCACTTGTTCATTGATTCATTCATCCATTGATTCATCCACTTACTCACTCACCCATTTACTCACTCACCCATCCACCCACTCATTCATACACACATACATTTACTCACTCACTCATCTGTCCATCCGTCTATCCACCCACTCGCTTGTTCATTGATTGATTGATCCATGCATTCATCCATTGATTCATCCACTCACTTACCTACTCATTCATCCATCCATTAATTCATCCATCCATCCACTCACCCATCCACTCATTCATTCATACATACATCTACTTACTTACTCACCCACCCATATGTCCATCCATCCACCCACCCACTCATTCATTGAGTGATTCATTCATGTATCCATTGATTCATCCACTCACTCACTCACTCACTAATCCATCCACTTACTCACCTACTCACTCACCCATCCACCCACCTACTTATTCATTCATACATACATTCATCCACTCACACACTCACCCACCTATCCATCCATCCACCCACCCACTCATTCATTCATTCTTACATACATCCATCCACTCATTTACTCACTTACCCAACTATCCACCCATCCACCTACTCACGCACTTGTTCACTGATTCATTCATTTGTTCACTTGTTCATTTGTACTCACTCACTCATCCATTCATTCACCCACCCACTCGTTCATTGATTCATTCATTCATTTGTTCACTTGTACTCACTCACCCATCCATCTACTCACCCATCTACCCACTCACTCATCCAGTCATCCACTTACCGACTCACTTATTCATTCATTTATTCATTCGTTCATTGATTCATCCATTGATATATCCATCCATGATATAAAACATTTTAATTTAATACAATTTTAAATAAAATGTTCAGCTTAAGTTTATTTAATAACACGATGATATTCAAAATCTATTTTAGGTCCACTTTATAATTTTATTTTATTTATAAATCAGTGTCAGGCTCAAACCCGTGTGTTTGAATGCATTTCTGACTTCAGATGAATTAGATGGATTGTGGTCGACTGTATTTCCCTAAAGCTGAAGGTAAATGGAAACATTGGGGACATCTGCTGCTTTGAATACAGCGCTGCTCAAAATATAAAGCCAACAACAACGAGCCGTTTGAAGGAAACGATTCATTGAGATGCAAAAATGAGGTCTGCGCTGTGATTGGCTGATGGAGGACTTACCTTGCGCTTGACGTCCGACGCCACACTGAACAGGAGAGAGGTGTAAAAGGCCAGTTCCAGCATGTAGTACCAGTACTGAGACGGCAGGAGTGTCTGAACGAGGACAAATAAATAAAACAATCACTCATCAGCTGTTCGGTGACATGAGCTTTAGATCACTTCAGCTCAATGTAAAGTAGAAGTAGGCAAAAACTTTCACTTATAGGATGTCTGCATTATCATTATGCTGACTATATCCTGACTCTCATGTACACTCACCGGCCACTTTATTAGGTACATCTTACTAGTACTAGGTTGGAGCACCTTTCACCTTCAGAGCTTTCTCAATCCTTCATGGCATAGGTACTGGAAATATAACATAAGGTGTACCTAATAAAGTGGCCGGTGAGTGTTTGTTTTGTTTTTGCAGCTTCACAAAAATGTAGCCTGAAGCAAGTATTTAAGAGGAGCCTGTGCTGGCGTCTACAGCGCATACAGCATCTACCTGATGTTTATTAAAGCAGATGTAACTCACCAGAGTGGGAAACCCTTTCCACATCTCTTCTAAATCATATAACCAGGGTTTCTAGAAACACAGATGGATACCATGCGTTATGTAATAAATCATCACAGAAACAAAAACATGAATAAAACTAGGGCTGCACAATATATATTGAATAAGTATTGTTATTGCAGATGATAAAGTGTATAAAAAGGAATCAGAGAGTGAAATTTAACACCTTTTAAGACCTTTTCTTAACATTTTGAGACCTCATCATCGCCACTTTAGCATGCAATTCATAGCATTGGAGACATTTCACTCTAAATCACTCTGTTTAGTGTCTATTATTGTTTAGCTGTATCCCTTCTAGACTTTACCAGTAGATGGCGCCTAAAGAACAGCAGGGATAATGGTGTTGCCTTGGTTACTGCAGTAAACAAAGCAGCATTATGTCAAATCTAGCTACTAAACTACACAGCATCCTATTTACAGCATATTAGCATACAGCTATACATAATACTATCAAAAATGTCATCTTGTAAAAGTGCTTTTTAATACTTTTCAGGGGCCTTAAATTTCACTAAATTTACTCATTAGTGTTTAATACTTTTTAAAACACAGAGGACCCCCCCCCCTGTAACAGTATATTCAATATTCATAACGCAGGAAAGTGCAACAAATTTAGATTTATGTGCCAAGCATTGTGTGACGCATGCATAGGTCATTCATCCAAATCCGACCAATCAGATGAGGCCTTTACTATCTTTATCCCCGCCTCCCTGTTAGATGAACCCAGAGCTGAAAATAAACACTAATGCTGGGAGACATGAAAAGAAAACTAGATTCTTAAAGTTTGAGGACAAACTTTGAGGCTGGCTTGTGAACGCCTGATGGTAATTGTTTATTTAGTTTATTTAAGTTTTAAAAATTATGAAAATATAGATAGATCGACAGATAGACAAATAGATAGATAGACAGATAGATAATAGATAGATTACCATGTTACTAGCATGATTCTAGCATAATTTAGCATGTTAGTAGCATGATTCTAGTATAAATTAGCATGTTACTAGCATAGTTCTAGTATGAATTAGCATGTTACTAGCATGATTCTAGCCTGAATTAGCATGTTATTAGCATGATTCTAGCATGAATTAGCATGTCACTAGCATAATTCTAGCATGAATTAGCATGTTATTAGCATGATTCTAACATGAATTAGCATGTTACTAGCATGATTCTAGCATAAATTGGCATGTTAGTAGCATGATTCTAGCATGAATTAGCATGTTATTAGGATGATTCTAGCATGAATTAGCATGTTATTAGCATGATTCTAGCATGAATTAGCATGTTATTAGCATGATTCTAACATGAATTAGCATGTTACTAGCATGATTCTAGCATAAATTAGCATGTTGTTAGCATGATTCTAGCATGAATTAGCATGTTGTTAGCATGATTCTAGCATGAATTAGCATGTTACTAGCAAGATAGATAGATAGATAGATAGATAGATAGATAGATAGATAGATAGATAGATAGATAGATAGATAGATAGATAGATAGATAGATAGATAGATAGATAGATAGATAGATAGATAGATGGTGGGCTAGCATGAGTCAAACAAGCCAACCCCCGCTTCTCTACGATATTCTGAAACATGAGATATAGCTGCTGTTATATTGTTGCTAGGTTAGTCTGTTTTGTTGCTATGAAGTTGATTGACAGCTTAGACTGATGATGTATCAAAGCTTCTTGCCAGTATGAACACTTAAAAGCAACACCCATGTCTCTATCACACTGCAGCATGACGATATCAGTCTGAACCTCTATAATGGCAGTCTATGGGACCGTTGCTAGGGTGTTGTATCTGGTTGTTAGGGGTGTGCCTAGAAAGTTAAAAGCTCATCAGTTATTGGTTGTTTGGTAGTCTAAGTTAAATGAGCCCAGTTAGAAGTCTGTGCGACAGTCTGATGTATAGTTATGAGCTCACAAAGTTTGGTGCAATGTTAAGCCAATGGGATCTTTCCAATGGTCCTGGGATGTTTTTCGGAAAACCGAAAATCGGATCAGTCCGAAAAGATATAGCAACCCGAGTCAGACCAGTTTGGAGGTCTGATGTGAGTTTGGTGGTCATAGCTCGAAAGCTCTAGGAGGAGATAGAGTTTAATTTTTAGTCTCAGAAGAAAAATAGGATAACAATAGTCTGGCTTGCTACACAAGTCAGCCTAATGACAACAATAAAAGAATTGATGCTAGCTGATAGTAATAGCAGTTTGCAAGTTAGTAGTATCATAAGAAACATTCACTTTTGCAAACACTGAACAACAATATGGCATAGTATGCCAGTATCGTGCAGCCCTTGTTAAAACTGTCTGAAACTGCAACTGACTTACATCTATTAATGCAGCAAGACCACCGATGAAGGCCAGAAGATAAAAGGCGAATCTCCAGCTATAAAAGAACAAAAGGGTCAGTTAGGGTTGATGTACAAAGTCCAGCAAAATCCACTAAAGGAGGTAAAGCCTTCTCATATATGGCTCCTAAACTCAAGAATAGGCTTCCTGATAATGTCCGAGGCTCAGACACACTCTCTTAGTTCAAAGCTAGAGAAAAGACCTGGCCTCGCAGAACTTCTTCAGCAGGTTTGGTCTGTCTTGATTTCTGCGGCGTCTGAACCAGCGCTGGACCTGCCGCTCTGTCCATCCCGTCTGCTTGCTCAGCTTCTCCACTGAACTCTGAAAGAGTAAATAACAGCACAACAGTAAGCGTGGGCTTCTCCAGTACTAATGGGCATCAGCAGCGCTCGTTCTCACCTGTGTGGGGTTTTTGCTTGTGTTGCAATAGTAGGACTCCAGTGCTGGATTGTGTGCAACTCTCCGTCTCACCGTTTCCTTCAGGCCCAGCAGAGAGGCCAGCGGTGTAGCAACATATCTGAGCAAACAAGCAGATTTCAGAAGCATTTAATGCGCTAGAAAGAGTTTTGGTAGTGATTTGTTCATTAGTAATATTGTAAAGCATACATTTGCTACAGCAATCCACATGAACATTTACTAGATGTTGTTAGAGGTTCAATTCTAATCAAAAACCACCAAAGTAGTTTTGAATCGCAAATCTACTTTATTAATATTGTCAAAAGTATGTTTTTTTTTCTTTGGTATTACTATTATTTATTGATTATTGTGACTTATTCTATCTATCTATCTATCTATCTATCTATCTATCTATCTATCTATCTATCCATCCATCCATCCATCCATCCATCCATCCATCCATCCATCCATCCATCCATCTATCTATCTATCTATCTATCTATCTATCTATCTATCTATCTATCTATCTATCTATCTATCTATCTATCTATCTATCTATCTATCTATCTATCTATCTATCTATCTATCCATCCATCCACCTATTCATCCATCCATCCATCCATCTATCTATCTATCCATCCACCTATTCATCCATCCATCCATCCATCCATCCATCCATCCATCTATCCATCCACCTATTCATCCATCCTTCCATCTATCCATCTATCCATCTACCTATTCATCCATCCATCCATCCATCAATCCACCCATACATCTATCCATCCACCTATTCATCCATCCTTCCATCCATCCATCTATCTATCTATCCACCTATTCATCCATCCATCCATCCATCCATCCATCCACCCATTCATCCATCCATCCATCCATCCATCCATCCATCCACCCATCCATCCATCCATCCATCCATAAATCCATCCATCCATCCGTCTATCTATCTATCTATCTATCTATCTATCTATCTATCTATCTATCTATCTATCTATCTATCTATCTATCTATCTATCTATCTATCTATCTATCTATCTATCTATCTATCCATTCCTCCATCTATCTATCCATCCATCCATCCATTCCTCCATCTATCTATCTATCCATCCATCCATCCATCCATCCATCCATCCATCTATCTATTTATCCATCCATCCATCCATCCATCCATCCATCCATCCATCCATCCATCCATCCATCCATCCATCTATCTATCTATCTATCTATCTATCTATCTATCTATCTATCTATCTATCTATCTATCTATCTATCTATCTATCTATCTATCTATCTATCTATCTATCTATCTATCTATCTATCTATCTAGGGGTTAAGCATTTTATTAAGAATTAAGGAAACCGGTAACCATTGACTTCCATAGTATGTGTTTATGGAGGGACATCAATGGTTACCGTTTTCTGACAGAACAAAACAACTCAATCTGGTTAACACATGACGACAGGATGTCCATTTTCAGATGAAAGAAGAAGGAAGAATGAGCGAGTAATAAGACGATGTGAAGGGGAAAGAGATGAAGAGTGAAATGAAGCAGCGAGAGAAGGCATTAAAGTTTAAAGAGCTCAGGAAAAAGCTTGCAGACACAAATAGAACGACAGATCTATTATAAACAGGCCAGACAGAAAGAAAAAGGCTCAGCTTATCAAATATCAGACAGAATGAAAAACAACCAGCTCTCAGATAGACATATGCCGATATTAATGAACATGCACAATCCATCCATCCATTTTTCTGCCCACACATCCATCTATTGTGATAATGAACATGCACAATATTGATACTGTAGTCAATAACTATTTATTATTAAAACTTTTAGAGTGCCTTTTCTGAATATTGCTCAATATTGAACATTATAAGAACTCATGATGGCTATGAACTGTTGATTTGAATGCATTAATGTTTAATAATGAGACTTTATTGTCAAGTGTTACCTGTTGAACTTTATAATCATTTTGCAACTTCCTTAACTAAGTATTTCAGAGTTATTATACCTGTTAAAGTAATATTAATATTTAAAAATACTGTTATAATACCGGCAGAATCCTACTCTCATTTATTTAAACAGATGAGCGCAGGAATAGAGATTTAAATACTCACTTCTCGAAGAGCTGTCGTATGAGCAGAAACAGCACAGCGATGGGCAGCGCCACCCACAGGTCGCGAGCTTTAGCGTAGACCCGTCCGTCCCGGTCCTCCAGATCAGCCCATCCCAGACCCTCGGGGAACCAGAGACGCTCCTGCCAGAACAGCTCGCTCAGACCCGCCAGCATCTGCAGCAACACAACACTCGTTCAGTTCATCTGTTCATACATTCATCAATCCTCCATCCACTTTTTTACATTCTTGCTAATCCATCCATTCATTCGTTTTACAGCTCACTCAGATGCTCACTTAGCTCAACTTTATTTATTTATTTATTTGTTTGTTTGTCAATTCCACCATCAGTCTTTACATCAACTCTCTATTTATGTCTAGCAATCTGTCTGTCCAACAGTATCTCTACATATATTTGTCAAACGTTCATCCAATTTTTTTACCTATTCATCCATCCATCATTTTTTTCTGCCAGTCAATCCATCCATCCATCAATCTATCTGTCAATCCACCAATTTTTCTGCCCATCCATCCATCAATCCATCTATTTCTCTGCCAATTCATTCATCCAGCCATAAATTATTCTACCCATCCATCTACCCATCCATCAATTTGTCTGCCCATCCATCCATCAATTTTTCTACACATACATTCATCATTTTTTCTGCCTATTCCTCCGTCCATGTGTCAATAAACAAATTTTTCTGCCCATCCATCCATCCATCCATTTTTCTGCCAATTCATCCACTCATACCCCAATTTTTTCTGCCCCATCCATTCATCCATCATTTTTTCTGCCTATCCATCTATCCCATCCATCCATCCATTCATCAATCCACCAATTTTTCTGACCATCCATCCATCCATCCATGTATCTATTTTTCTGCCAATTCATCCATTCATCCATCAATTCATCCATCCATCCATGCATCTATTTTCTACTAATTCATCTATCCATCCATTTTTCTGCCAATTCATCCACTCATACCCCAATTTTTTCTGCCCCATCCATTCATCCATCATTTTTTCTGCCTATCCATCTATCCCATCCATCCATCCATCCATTCATCAATCCACCAATTTTTCTGCCCATCCATCCATCCATCCATCCATCCATCCAATGTATGTATTTTTCTGCAAATTCATCCACCCATCCACCAATTTTTTCTGCCAATCCGTTTATTATTATTTTTTTATCCATCAATTCCATCCATCTATCATCCATCCATCCAGCTTTCTATCCATCCATCCTTCCATCTGTCCATCCATCCATGCATCTAGCTATCCATCTTTCTATCCATATATTCATTTTGTTCATTATTGATTATTGAGTGGATGGACAATCTATTCATCACACAAACACACACACAAAACCTCTAACGCACACACTGATTATTGCAATAAATGATTAATGTTGTCTTATCAAACACAACAGTGCTATTAAATCTGCTGTGTGCAAGCACTGGATCATGTTAAACATCGATTCATGACATCCCTCCATGCTTTTCAAACACATTTAAAGGGCACCTATTATGCAAAAATCACTTTTATAAGGGGTTTAGACAAAGTTGTGCGTCAGCAGTGTGTGAATATCTCCAGCCTCTAATGGTCAACATGAATTAATTGTGCTGTTTATAATCAGACTTGATAGAAACAGACTGCAGAAACACTTTGATTGACGTTCTCCCTTTGCACGTGTCATCAGAGGGGGAAAGCCCCGCCCACTAGTCTCCCTCATTAGCATAAACAGAATCAGAAGCAGCCGTCATAAGCAGAATTAGAGTGTTTGAGCTGCTGAAGATGATGTCAGCATAGACTCAGAGGATTATAGATGTGGAGTTTTAGATCAACACCGACAGAAGTCTGTCAACAGGAGCATGAAGCACACACTGACCAATGACAACATGCAGACCATGCTCAAACCTCACACACATACACTCTAAAGACAGCAGAGATGCATTCTACATCCCTTATAACATAATATAATCATATAATTAACATCATGTTGGCTCCTAGATTAAACTAAACTGTGCAGATGTATTCAGACTCGACCTGCAGACGATCATGTACAGGCTTCAGAGCGACCGCAGCTGATCTAGATTTAGAGTAAGAGCGGTTATTTTAGTCCTTTTAAAGGGAAAGAGCATGTGTGTTCTTCACATTACAGAGCGGGATTTACTCGAGCACACAGCGGTACCTGAGGTCTGTGTGATGTGGTCACTGTATTGTGGTTTTATAATGATCACGGGCGCTTGTTAAGTCGCGTACCGCTATTAATCTTAGGGGTGTAATACACTGATAGTTGAAGACAAAGTTATGAGCCCGACAGTGTTATATTTTCTTTCTTTTTTCCAGTATATTCCAAGTTCCAGACAAAACAGACTTGAGGAATTGTGTTCGTTGAATTATATTGTCTTGTGTACACTTTGTTTTAAGTGTATAATTCATGCTATTGCAAACCAGGTAATGGTTTGCAATAGCATGACTTATACACTTAAAACAAGATTTTTAGCTCAATAAACTACTAATTAGCTGCTTATTAATCATAGATATATACACTAGATATCGCATAGGGACCCTGAGCATGCGTCAATAGCGCCGCCACATTGGTACAGTGCTCCCAGGACAAATGTCATTCAACCGCACTAGTCAAGACAGTGTTATTACGTGAAGATGCGGGACTTTAGCGCTGTCTACGGGTGTAGTAATGAGCAAACAAAGAAAACAAAGCACAAAGGCAGAACATTTCATAGGTAATATTAAGTTTTTTCTGTTTTTTATGTTCTGAACTTTTGTGCTAAACAGTAGCGTTATTGATGATAGTCACTTACTGCATTCACCATACGGCAAAGCAGCTCCAACTCGCACTAAACACTCGGCTTATGCTAGTTTTGTTGAATAAAATCAGCAAACAATGCAAAAGAAATATGACAACAAGATGCTGCGCTGCCAGAAACTTGTATTATTGTCGCCTAACATTAGTGAAAGAGTCGTTTGGGGGATTCATTCACAAACGAATCGCTCCTCTGTCAGTATGAGAAGTAAAAGCAGGAGAGGAGCTGTGTTTCAGGACATGATTAGATCAGATTTAACAGGGAGGGTGAATAGTACATTTCTGTACACACAAACACAAGCTTTTTGTCAGGAATGGCCGTGCGGTCACTGATCCATCAATGTAGAAAAGTGATGTCAAATTATAATTTTCGTAATTAGAAAAATAAAATTACATACTAACATCCAGGAAAACTCCCGATCACAGATATATGTGTATATGTGTATATCTCTGGCTTTGCATGGCAACAGTCCTCCACTGTACCTTGGTCAGGCATTCATTTAAAAGGAGCGCTACCCTGTAGCAAGATGGCGGCGCTATTGACGCATTCCGTCCAATAGACAACAATAGGCCAGGCGACATCTAGTGTATATATCTATGCTTATTAATAGTTAATAAGGTAGCAGTTGGCTTTAGGTATTGGGATTAGGGATGTAAAATAAGATCATGCTTTATAAGTGTTAACCAAGCGGCGTCCTCCCGCTCTCTCTCAGGAAGCCAATACGGAAGTAACTGAAACTGCAATTCATCTGAAATTCCGCTAGTCCTGGCCGCTCCTGGCTCCAAAACAGAGCACATTTTAATTGAGCCCACTGTTAGAATGGCCAACTTTACAGCAGAAAAAAAGGTGTTTACAGCCTGCTACAAAGAAAGATTTTGGTTAATACAGCTAATATTACCCTTCATGACAACTGTGAGGGGGTGAATTTTTTTATAACTCATCCGTTTCCTTTATATTAAGTTATATTAAGTTTGCATAATTTAGGGCGTGGCCACTTGAGTGACAGCTAGGTCTCGTTGGTCGCCGTCACGTCACCTCAGCTGAATCCTGCAGATTAGTCACTGAACTCGGCATATTTATCGTATTTCTGTGTTGTTTTATGTGGCTTTACACAGTCGACTGCCTTTTGGACTTGTTTCCTACAATTATTAGATGGCATGTCATGCTGAGTGCACTTAATTGTGCTCACAAACCATTCACCTGGCCTCCGTTTCCCATGTGAGTAAAGTTATATACTTATATACCATCTCTATACATGTATTTGTTTTATTTAAGATCATTTATGGTTTATATTTATATTTAGAGCTGACGGATTGATTAGCTGTAGGCTCTAGATCAGTCATCTGAAGTGTTGTCATACAGTGTTCTGCTGGAGTTCATCAATAGTCTTACAGTAACTAACACAGACTATATCTGAAGTGTTTGGGTGTAATTCGCGTTTTCCTCCTGTTGAAAAACGTCATAAGAACAATGTTTAGTGGCTCAATGTATTACAGCAGTGTTTTTAAAAGTCTGAACACTTTATTTATATAGTGTACAACCAAGCACAGGTGGTCAGAATACAAACGAGTCACAGGTGATAAAGTATTAAGCGTTTCTCCCAAAGTAAAGTGTGTCTGAACGAGGTCCAAGCTAAATGCCAGCAGGTGTCTGTAGCTCCGCCTCACTCTCCGCCTCTTTGCCCTTGTTTGGTATCCCGCCGTGAGTGCGATGACGCGCAAACAAAATGGCAACGGTTGGCCGCGCCTACTTGTGGCTTCTTTTGCGCTCTTTAGAAACCTATGGGTGACGTCACGGACACTACGTCCATATATTTTACAGTCTATGGTGCTAACAAACAGTTATAAAGTGCTAATAATAGGCAGATAATAAGTCATTATTAAAATGGTGCAAATTGTTACTTAAATTAATGGGTTACACATTTTTCTTCTGGACAAAACCATTTTTTTACGTTAAAACTGCTATGGGCAATATTATTAAACCTCTTTAAAAATATATATATATATACACACACACATACACACAATCGCCGGCCACTTTATTAGGTACACCTTACTACCGTTTGGCCCCTCTTTTGCCGTCAGAACTGCTTTAATCCTTCGTGGCAGAGATTCAACAAGGTTCTGGAAATATTCCTCAGAGATTTTGCTCCATATTGACATGATAGCATCATTGCTCAGTTGATATATATATATATATATATATATATATATATATATATGTATATATATATAGGGTTTTTCACCTTTTATTGGGATAGGAAAGACAGGAAAGCACTGGAAGCAGAGAAAGGGGAGGGATTGGCATAGGACACAGGTGTCAAACTCAGTTCCAAAAGGGCCGCAGCTCTGCACAGTTTAGTTCCAACCCTAATTAAACACACCTGATCAAACTAATTGAGTCCTTCAGGCTTGTTTGAAACCTACAGGTAAGTGTCTTGGAGCAGGGTTGGAACTAAACTGTGCAGGGCTTCGGCCCTCCAGGAATTGAGTTTGACACTCCTGGCATAGGACCTCAAGCTGGGAATCAAACTCACCAAGAGCACTATGGTGTTACTGTATATGTCAGATCACTAAACCACTTATTGGCGCCAACAGGTTTTCAATATTAAAATAAATATATATTCTTTTGTGTTCAACCGATAAAAGATACTCAAACTGTTTTGTGATAATTAAATGATGACAGAATTAATTTTTTTGGATGAGCTGTCCCTTTAACCATGAACTGTCATTGTTGGATGAACTGTCCCTTTAAGAGCTGGTGTGGAAGGATGTGGTTTCTGATGCAACAGCCTGTAAAAGACGCAGCCGGGAGGATCTGCTGTTATTTGGTGCTCCTGAAAATATTGTTTCAAGCTTTACAGGTTTTAAGTGTCATAGTGACAGATCACAGGCAAAAGCGCGGTAAAACACAGGTCATGTTTTCATACATGATGTAATCGTGCAGCAGAGTTCAGTCCAAAGCAGAGCAAAGACTGAGAGATGTGCATTTGTGGACAGAATGAGGAAATATTTCAACAGCAAACACACATTACATCTCATCGCAGTCAGATAACTCAGCTCTACATCACTTCCTTCCTTATTTATCAGGGATCACCACGGCGGAATGAACCGCCAACTATTCCAGCATATGTTTTACACAGCGGATGTCCTTCCACCTGCAACCCAGTACTGCGAAAGACCCATACACTCTCACATTCATGCACACACTCAAACACTACGGACTATTTAGTTTAATTCACCTA